>NC_064290.1:52827321-52866678 GCF_019186545.1 Solanum stenotomum
GACATTTAATAGTTTCTTCAATTTCAATTTTTTTAACTGAAGCGGTTGACAAACGTGTCTATCCAAATCTTTTATTTATCTTTTTGCAGTTACTAATTTTACTAGCTAGTCGCCTTTCACTTCACTATGTATACATATTTTTTTTCCCTTTGGATTACATTGTGCTAAGAAGATGCGTCAGTGATAATCCAAATGCGACCAAAGGTAATGGTGATCGATAGGCCAACAAAATGCAACAAATATATCGGTTTGTTGCTGTGATTGCTCGAATCCATGACCAAACAGGGGACCCTAAAATACAGTTGCATGTGGACTAGAAGCAGGGGTAGAGCCAACATTATAGGTACAAGTTCGCATAGGCTTGATCAAGAATACGTCATCCTTTCTAGTGGCGTAGCTACATTGACCAAAGGATGGTAACCGTTGTTGTCCATATAAAAAATAATATTGTGTATATAGATAGGTAAATATATACTAAAGTTTTGAATATTCCGCGGCAATGGGACTTCCTTATCGTTAATAAAAACTTTAAAAAGGTTGACGAAATAAAAAAGAGGTAATGCGGGATTTGGTAATAGTTTTGCTGATGTTTTTTTCTTAAATGGTGATGTGTGGAAGCTAATTGTTGATTTTCCTGTGGTGAAAAAAAGTCCGGTAGACATATGGCCATTATATCTGCCCCAAATTGCGATGGTAAAGAATATCCACCAGCCCTTCTACGTCCGAGGCCAGCAATTCCTGAAAAATCACCATCAAAAGGCTTTCCACTCGTTTGATCTCTGCCACATCCAAAAGCAATCGAGTTGTCGGTATGTTCTAGACTTAGTTAAATCGTATAGAGGTTCATTTTTTTGTTCATTACACTTATTTTTGCTACATGGTCCACATTGCCACCAAACTAAATCACTCCCACTGTCTACTAACAAGTACCTTTTAAATTTGTGATCATCAGTGCCAAGATTAAATGTTGCAATATACTCAGCATTTAAGAATTGTACACTTGTTGTTTTCGGAACATTTCCGTTGTCCCTTTTACTCTCATGTGGCCTTGTCACATTACCACTCTCGAGAATCCAAGCCAAATGCTTTGCTCTAGCTTGAGAACGAGCAATCTTATTCTCAAGTAACGAGTCATAGTCCTTGAACTTTGACTTTTCAGATAAATCACGACTGTAAAGGGCAAAAGTATAGGATGGCATTGGAGGATCAACAAGTTTAGTTATATCAAAAGACAAAAATCTTTTTTTAGCTTCCATGATGTAACTTGAGTTAAGGCGTGAAAAAGATTTTTCATTGCCCAAAACTACAATCAAAATTGAGAAAATTATTGAAATCAAAAGGTGAAACTTCTCCATTATTTTTCTAATTGCTTGATTTGGTTTGAGATATGTCTACTACTCCTTACTCATATATATATATATATACTAGTTTATGTCAAGATAGGAGTTAATATGTAAATTCAATTCTCTTGGACTAACAGCAAAAACGATCCAAAAGGAGTTAATATGTAAATTCAATTTTTCCCATAGTAGATTTTCTTATCAAAACTGCAAAATTTGACTCCTACATATTATTTTGTCTAATAAACAAAAATATTTCTTAAATTGAGAGAATGAATTTGTTGGCAAAGGGCTTGATATGCTGGGCTGGCCCAAAAAGAAATATGGAAGAAAGACTAGTTGGACGGTAAGATGACTGAAGAATTTGTTCCAAGGCACCTATTGATGCGACTAACAAAACAGAATAACATTTAGTACCAATTTTTATACTCAATCACATGCATCTATGTCAAATGACAAAGTACTTGCTGAACTATCAAAAGTTAATCCTACTCCTTGGAGTTGAGTCATGCCTAATATTGAAAAATCGTAATCCCATCCAACAAAAGCCAAGCAGTAGACCCCCCGATGGTTCACAATAACTCGTTCTTGTGTCAGAAGCAACATTGTACTCGAGTTTACGCTGCCAAAGTACAACTTCACTACAGGAAAGTATAAGTTACCACCACTCGGATATTCCCTATAGCAAGTGTCGAAAGTATTGCTTGGATCTTCAGCCATAGGAATATCTCGTACTTCTTCTCTGAATATGTAACGGAATACGATATAAAAATCATGAGGTAAAAGGGTAAAAGTTGTCCCTGTATCTACCAACATTCCACCACCCATATCTGATTTAAATTTCCACCATGAAGGACTCACTGGAACTTCTCGATCGTTAATATAAACTTTATTAATGTTGACATAATATAATGAAGGGAACCTATAGTTAAATAACAGTTTTGCTGATGTTGCTCTTGGCCACTTGCTTGTATGGAAACTAAGAGCTGATCCTTTTCCTGAATTAAAAGTTGGTAGACACATAGACATTATGTGACCCCTAAATTGAGATGGTAAAGAATATTGACCATCGCCACGACCAAGGCCAAGAATCCCAGCAGAGAAAGCACTGAAATTTTTTTCACCAGTTTGATCTTTGCTACATCCAAATGTGATCCTAATCGTTCGATGGTCATCTAAATTAAAAGTAATCACATCATCCGCTATGAAACCTTTTGTTTGCACATGATCCCCGTAGACCAAATCATATCTACACTCAAAATTTTCTTGATTACAATGAAAGGCCGGATCCACAGTCCTGCACCTTAAAGCATATTTATTACAGCCGATTATTCGAAATGTTTTGGATGCAGTAGAATCATATAGAGGTTGATCTTGTTTGTAACATGCCTCACATGGTCCACATTGCCACCAAACTAAATCACTTCCAGTGTCTATTAACAAGTAATTTTTGATCATTTGAGTGCCAATCAAAAAAGTCGCGACATACTCACCATTCCTGTAGATAGTATCCGTTGATTTTGGGACCAGCTCGAGCATCTCACCTCCTTGTGCACCATTTTGAGATTTAATAACCGAAGCTAAATAATTTGCTCTAGCATGAGATCGAGCAAGTCTATTTTCATGCAACGAGTCGTAGTCCTTGAATTTTGATTTTTCAAATACATCGCGATGGTAGACAGTAAAAGTATAGGATGGCATTGGAGGATCGGGAAGCTTAGTCTGATCGAGAGACATAAATCTTTTTCTAGCTTGCATTATGTAAGTTGAGTTGAGGGGTGATAGAGAATTTGTATTTCCCAACACAATAAATAGAATTGAGAAAATAATAGAAGTGAAAAGATGAAAATGGAGGATCTTTTCCATTGCTTCAATTTGTTTATGCAAATAGGAAGAAACACATAGTTAAATATAGAGGTTTGATTCTCTTTATATTTTTGTCCAATTAAGGAAAATATTTTATTTTCCAAGAAAGACATTCCTAAAAAGAGAATGAATTAATCTTAGGGAATCTATGCTATTTAGGAACTTTATTAATTAAAATTCCTATTTACATCTCATCAATTATATACTCCCTCTGTCTAATAATATTTGTCCATGAACACGTTACATAAAGATTGTAATGTCGATATTAAACGAGGACATGCTAATTTAATGACATACTTTTGGCCGTTTGATTGGTGAACAAGCTATATTGGTATTATTATGTCAGAATTATGTAATTCAAGGATAACATGATAATTGATATACTTTTATTGATAGATGCTTGATTCATTGGACTAAAAATGAGATATAGACGATATAATAACAAAGGCGACCCTGAAGTACTGTTGCATGTGGCTAGATTCAGGGGCAGAGGTACCGTTGTAGGTGCAAATTCGGTTCAATCTAATTGATTTGCTTCTAAATCCTGTTTGTGTTTTTAAAAAGAAATCATTTTATATGTATAATTCGATCACACAGAGAAATAACAAATCTTTTTTGATTCCACATCTAGTGATCGATACTGGCATTGGAGCCTGATTAAATTTGATTGTGTCAGAAGTCACACATTTGGGGTAAAACACTCCCATACCACTTTGGCTCGGAGGTGTAGAGTAGAATGCCACGATAACGGGGATGCAATTGCAAAGCTTGTGGCGGTTTAATATAAAATGTAACCAGAAGTATATGATTTCTTCAAATTAGCAACCAAACAAATGAAAAGAAGCTATAGCAAATCCTTCTTTGTAGGATTCTCTCTCCAACTTCTCCGTAGATTTGTCAGGATCATTGTCGAAATTTGCAAAGTAGAACAATCCGCGAACTTGTTTAACCATTCAGGGAGCCAAGACACTACAAGGGCTCCAATCACAGGAAATATTTTAACTTATGAACATTGAAATCAAACACAAATCAAAAACCTACTTCCTCCTTATAAGTGTCCTCAAATTAGACAACAATAATCTAGAAGGTCTGATAACACCTGCAATAGGTTCGTTACATCGACTCAAGACATTCAATGTTGACAGGGAAATTCATGTGCTTCAGAACGCGTATGGAACTACCATACTCTGTTAATTGGTAGTTTTATGATCGATTTCAACTAACATAAAGTACAATACTCCTTCCATTCTAGTTTATGTGACATAATTTCCTTTTTTTAATCCGTTACAAAAAATGTGGCAGGAAATACAAATCAATTAAAGTCATAATACCTAGATATATAGACACCTTAACTTAGTCATAGCAGACAACTAAACACTCCAACTTTGCAATTATGACACCTCAAGTCGTCTCCACTTTGTCAACTGAATACTTCAACTTACGAAATAATCATCTATGTTACCGTTTGGTAGGAAATAAAAAAACGAAGATTCTCAAGAGATAAACAGAGTTTAGCTTTATATTTATACTCAATAACAACTCAATCACATGCATCAATGTCAAATGACAAAGTACTTGATATAGTATCAAAAGTTAATCCTACACCTTGGAGTTGAGTCATGCCTAATACTGATCTCTCACTATTCCATCCAACGAAAGCCAAGCAGTAAAGCCCGCGATAGTGCACAACAACTCGTTCTTGTGCCAGAAGCAACATTGTACTCGAGTTTACGCTCCCAAAGTACAACTTCACAACAGGAAAGTATAAATCACGACCATTTGGATCTTCCTTATAGCAAGTGTCGAAAGGTTGGACTGGAATTTCAGCCATGGGAATATCTTGCACTTCTGCTCGGAATATGTAACGGAATACAGTATAGAAATCATGAGGAAAAGTTGTATAACTTGTCCCTGTATCCACGAACATTCCACTGTTCATCATAGGTCCTTTGAAATTCCACCACGAGGGGCTCACCGGAACCTCCCTATCGTTAATAAAAACTTTATAAATGTTGACAAAGTAAAATGAAGGGTACCTATAATTAAATAACAATTTTGCTGATTTTGCTCTTGGCCACTTGCTAGTTTGGAAACTCAGAACCGATCCTTTTCCTGAATCAAAAGATGGTAGACACATAGACATTACGTTTCCCCCAAATTGCGATGGTAACGAATATCCATCTGGGAGATCGCGTCCAAGGCCAACGATCCCAGACGCGAAAGAACTGAAATTTAGTTCACCAGTTTGATCTTTGCTACATCCAAATGTGATCCTAACTTGCCAATGTTCTACAAGAAAAGTAATCNGGTAACGAATATCCATCTGTGAGATCGCGTCCAAGGCCAATGATCCCAGAGGCGAAAGAACTGAAATTTAGTTCACCAGTTTGATCTTTGCTACATCCAAATGTGACCCTAACTTGCCAATGTTCTACAAGAAAAGTAATCACGTCGTCTGCTATAAAACCTTTTGTTTGTGAATTATCACCGTAATGCATATCATATCGACACTCGAAATTTTCTAGATTGCAATAATAGGCTGGACTCACAGTCCTGCAACTTTTACCATGTTGATTGCAACCGATTATTTGAAATGTTTTGGATGCAGTAGAATCATATAGAGGTTGATCTTGTTTGTAACATGCCTCACATGGTCCACATTGCCACCAAATTAAATCACTTCCAGTGTCTAATAACAAGTAATTTTTTATCATTTGAGTGCCAATCAAAAAAGACGCGACATACTCACCACTCCCATAGAAAATATCCGTTGATTTTTGGACCAGCTCGGGCAACTCACCTCCTTGTGCACCATTTTGGGATTCAAGAACCGAAGCTAAATAACTTGCTCTAGCATGACATCGAGCAAATCTATTTTCAAGCAACAAGTCGTAATTCTTGAATTTTGATTTTTCAAATACATCGCGATGGTAAATAGTAAAAGTATAGGATGGCATCGGAGGATCGGGAAGCGTAGTTGGATCAAGAGACATAAATCTTTTTCTAGTTTGCATAATGTAAGTTGAGTTGAGGGGTGATAGAGAATTTGCATTTCCCAACACCAGAAGTAGAATTAAGAAAATAATTGATAACAAAAGGTGAAAATGGAGAAACTTTTCCATTGTTATTTTGCTAATTGCTTCAATTTGGTTATGTAAATAAGAAGAAACACAAAGTTAAATATGGAGATCTGATTCTCTTTATATTTTGGTCAAACTTAAGGAAAATATTTAATTTAATAAAAGACATTCCTAATAAAGAACATCTAATGAGTTTTATCCTATTTTGGAACTTTATCTATTTAAGATTGGGATTAGGCACAAGTATCCCCTAGACTATGACCGAAATCTTAGAGACACACCTTAACTCTTCTATTCCAACTTTGTCAGATTGGAAATGGAAGATGAAATTGATTCATCGAAAGGTATATGTATGGAAGGTTAGGTAACAAAGTTAAAGATGATGGAATGTCTCTGGAGAAGTTACACTATAGCAAATATCAGTATTTATAACCAGCACTGGATATAAATGTCGTTAAAAGCTTTAGTGACTCTGGATGCGAGATTTTTAGAAACAAAGAAAACATACAAGTTATAGAATTCAAGGAAACTAATGGGTGAGTCTCCACGAGACATTCAAGATTGTTGATCTTTCGAACAACAAGCTATATGGTACCATTCCTTCCGATATAGTATTAATCGGATTTATTGTAACTTTTGATCTCTTGATCAACGAATTCCAGGTGACATTGCAAATTGCTCTTTTCTTAATATCTTCAAATTAGACAACCTGAAATCGGCTCCTTACCTCGACTCAAGACATTTTGTGTTGCTAACAACATATTAAATGTCATGTTTTGTCAATGATGTTTTTTCAACTGGACCTGTTTTAGAACGCGTATGGAACTGTCGTGTTCTGTTTGTTTGTAGTTTTGTGATGGGTTAGTCGCTTTTCACTTTACTCTGTATACATCTTTTATTTTCCCTTTGGCTTATGCAGTGCTAAGAAGACGCTTCAGTGATAATCCAAATGAGAACAAAGGTAATGATGATCGATAGGCCAACAAAATGCAACAAATATATTGGAATGTTGCTGCGATTGCTCAAATCCATGACCAAACAGGGGACCCTGAAATGAATCAAGTTGAATGTGGACTAGAAGCAGGGGTAGAAACCATTATAGGTACGAGTTCGGCATAGGCTTCATGAAGAATACATCGTCCCTTCTAGTGGCGAAGGTACATTGACCCAAGGGTGGTCACTCAAAACGCACAATGTTGAAAAACTATATTGCGCATATAAAAAATAATAGTGTATATCGGTCAAAAACAACTTTTTAGAGATATATAGTGAAGTTTTGAACACCCTTAGCAAAATTCCTAAAACAGAGATTTTTTATTTGAATAGTAGCAGCATCGGTGTATATTGTGCATTTGTGCTCGATTGACGTACGTCCACAAAGGAGATGAACAATCAACTATATAAATATAAGAGTACAAAATATAGAGAAAAATAACCTCAACCGATTCACTCGGAATACAAGGAGGTTTACACATGTAACACCCCAGAAAATTTTTGAACTAAGACTCGAACCGTTCTTCGTAGTGAGTGAGATTTTACCAAGGATTTTAAAATTTCTTAAGTGTTAAGGTCACTAGATGTAGCACCTTGAGTTTCAAAAAGAATTAAATTGGAAATAGCAAAATCTGAAATTTTGTAAGTTATGCTTAAGTATGAGTTTTCGGTCGACTTCAAACGACCATAATTCCTAGCTCAGGATGAACTAGGTGTGCTACCAGATACCTTAGTGAATATCTTTAAATTATCTTTCCAACACCGCTGAGTTTGCTAAGTTTCGAGATCGGATGAGTGAGATATGACCTTTTTAAGATAGGCTGACCAGTTAAGAAAGGTTAGCCGAAAATAGAGAGGGGTATTTTGGTCTTTTCCTTACCAAATCAGATTTAATTAGTTTTTAGTAAGGTCTTTAAGGTTCTAATCCTATTAGGTTCAGTTTTATAATCCTTTTTTACACCTAGGGTTTTAGTTGAGAGTTCAAGAAGAGAAAAGAGGAGAAAAGAGAAAGGATCGAAGCGTTCGTCGAGATGTTTGAGAGTTGTTGAGGATTGTCACCATGGGATTAAGCCCTAAGAGGTATGTAAGCTTCCATAGTGTTGGGTTCTTTCACCCACACGCCAATCATGATTTATTCAGCGTAATTTCGTTCTTGAAATTTAAAGATTAGAGTTCTTGATGAGTTCTTGATAAGTGTTCTTGAAGTTTCATTAAGTTTTGAAGTAAGATTCTGCTTAGGTCAACTTTAAACGATCATATCTCTTAGAATATTAAGAGTTACGTGAGCCATAACCTATCCAATTAAAGGTAATTGAATCTACTTTCCAACTCCACCAGTTTCATGTCAATCCAATATATGAGTAAAAAGTTATGACTATTTTAGTAACCTATACAGTGCTGTTACGAATTAGCCGACGGGAAAATATTGAAAATAATCGGTTTTGTCTTTTTACCTCCAAGAAAACCATCAACGAATTTCTTGACTAATAAAAGACTCAAAACAATCAGATTTTCATCTTCACTAATGAAAATCATAATTCTTGGCCATAGAGATTTCAAGAAAAGAATCTCAAGAAAGGTTTTCTTGATTGTTTACCTTCAAGCTAGGGTTTCAAGGCTTCTAATCAAGTTCTTCTTCAAGATTCTTCAAGATTCTTCAAGAATCTTTTTCTTCTAGGTACCTAAGACTATCATAGTGTTGAACTAGTTCATCCTCACGCCCTACATCTACTTTCATATCAGTAAAAGATTAATCTAAGGTACTTTCCCTAGATTTGAGTATTCTTGAGATAAGTTGATTTTGAGTTCTTGAATTCACGTTTCTTTTAAAAGTTCTATTCCTAATTATCGAATAGCTATATTGTTATTGAGATCCTTCATATCATGAATCATAACTCTTGAATTCATAGTTCAAATTCAAGAGAGAGTTAAGAGTAGAGTTCAAGAAAGCCTTTGAGTTCAATTGTGAATCCTTTGAGATCAACTATCGATTTGAACTAAGTTTTGAAGAATTAAGTCAGAGAATGAGAAGAGTCACATACATGAGTTTCATAATGTTATGTAGACCTACGAGTCAAGTCGTTCATGCCCATAAATTCCGCATGAACTCCAGAAGTTGAGTGTCTTTGAGAGGAGTAGTATCTTAAAGTTCTAAGTCTTGAGTATTGAGTTCCCAATCCCCTTTGAGATTATATTTCTAAGCATGAGACTATTACATGTTACCCATAAAGTCTTTGAGTTGAATTGTTCATGCCCATAATTCCGCATGAATCCTATAAGTTGAGCAGTCTTGAGAAGAGAAGTATCTTTGAGTCCTTGAGTTGAGTCGTTCATGCTCATAATTCCGCACGAACCTTTTGAGTTGAGCATTCTTGAAATTAGTAGTATCATTGAAGTTCTTGAGTTTCAAGTATTTGAGTTCTATCTATGGTTATTAAAAACCTTGCATTGAGTAGTTCATGTCCATAATTCGGTATGAACCATATTTTAAGAAGTCTTTTACAAACGTTTTAACTTTGTTTTAAGACTTAAGTTTTGAGTTCAGTAAAGAGTAAAGAGTAAAGTTTGAAGTCTTTTTCTTCAAAAGTATATGGGGACTAAGTATTCCCAAAGAGTTTATAAATGTTTTCACATTTAAATAAGAACGAAAACTGAGATTTCCAAAGAGCTTTCGGGCTAGTTTTCAGAAAAGAGTAATCGTTTTCTAAATGAAGCAAGAGAGGAAACTGGGTTTCCAAGATAGCCTTTGAGCTAAGTTTTTGAGCAATTATCTCAAATCAGCAGAAAGAAATATGTTTTTAAAACATAAGAGCTAGTATATTTTTGGGAGTAGTATTGAGCACCGATATGGGGGAGAGCTCATACAACTCACAGCCCCCATAAACCATGTAGCCATCATGGGTAGAAAAGGGTCATACTTTTTAGATGAACCCTTTTCATATAGACTAGTGGATCCATTAGTAGTTCAGGTCCTATACCTTTGGCCGGGTATAGGATGCGCTGGCAGCGTGAGGTAGATCGCTGTATCATCACTATAGCTCTTATGTGATGGTTGTCGGTTAAAGAAACTCCCACAGAAGTTATTGTATTTTTATATACATCAGTTTATTGTATTTTTATATACATTTCAGAGTTATGTTGTATCCTTGCATACACACAAATTTGACAGCATGTTTTTAAACAGTTTGTTTCTTTATATTGCACTTGTTTTAAATTGCTTTATATTGAAATGAGTTCAGTCATATTTAATTGAGTATTCGAGTTGAGTATCCAGAGTCGAATATCATGTCTTTGAGTCGAATATCATATCCTTGAGTTGAGTATCTAATCTCGGAGTTGAGTATCTAATCTCGGAGTTGAGTATCTTATCCTTGAGTACTTCTGAGTTGAGTAAGTTTGAGTAGTTTTGAGTACCCTTGAGTATCCATGAGTTGAGTAAGTTTGAGAAGAGGTAAGTATGTTTCCTTTTATTCAAGTTTCAAGCTTATGTTTATGTTTTAGAATTCCTCTTACATGCTCGTACATTCCACGTACTGAGCCATTTGGCCTGCATCTTTTCATGATGCAGACACAGGTATTCAGGATCATCAACAGGAGATTCGTTGATACATCCGAGAGTTCGAGTTAGCTATGGTGAGCCTCCTTGCTTTCAGAGGATTTCATTTATCTTTCAGTTATATCAGTTGTTATGATGTCGTAGGTCTTGTCCCGACTTCCATCTTTATCAGTTAGAGGCTTCATAGATAGTCAGTATAGTTAAGAAGTCTGTATCATTTATTTTATTAAATGTTTTAAAGACTAAAGTTTCCTTTTTATGGCGAGTTTTCTTTGGACTTAAAGTTTGTATTTAAGTTTTATGAACTTTTATTTCAGTTTTTAAGCTTTGTATGCTTGAATCAGTTTTCCGCTTGTAGTCAGCCAGGATGAGGGTTCGCTTGGGGACCAGCAATGGTCTTCGAGTGCCGGCCACGTCCAGGGTGTAGGCTTGGGTCGTGACAACACAAGTGATAACGTATCACTTGTGTCCCACAAATTCTCCCCCTAACCAAAACTCTCAAAGCCCCTAGGACTACATTGTGAATGTTGATTAAGTTAGAAGGAACGAGTCTCTATTTATAGAGTCATAAACATTTTACTACAAGAAAAGGACTAGCCAAATATGGAGACTTTATGTTTTCCTTTTCGAAAAAGGAAAACCTATTTATGGTAAGAAACTTAGGGCAAATACCCAACAAATCTCCCCCCCGGCTTGAATTTTTGACAAAATAAATTTGCTCCCCTCTTCACATAATCTTCAACAGCTTGCATCTCCTCTCCATAGTCTCCTCTACAAAATTTATGTCTCGTCACAGAGAACCTCTCTGAAACAACTTTTCCAACAAAAATCATCACTACTATCAAAAAGGTTGCGGCTAGAACTACACCCGCCAAGATGAACACCAGTTTTTAACCTGGCTCAACCATTGAACCTGGCTCCATCATTGAACCTGATTATTTCGGTCCTAACAAATGTTAATCTAATTTAGCTTTGAAATTAGTTAATTTGACTCTTGAGAAGCGAAACTTGACAACTTTTTTGGAATGGAGGGAATACTAGATTTTCATTTAGTTTAAAAGTTCTAATATACCTGGAGCTATGTATCCGATGATTGTAATTGTCGTTGTTTGAATAAAGTCCTCCTCTAATAACATGTGTTTTAGAACGTGTATGGAACATTCGTGTTCTGTTTGTTTGTGGTTTTGTGAAGGTTGGTTGCTTTTCATTTTACTCCTTATGCATCTTTTTTTGTCAATTAAGAAGACGTTTCATTGATAATCGAAAGGAGAACGAAGGCAATGGTGATCGATAGGCCAACAAAATGTAACAAATTTATCGGGTTAGGATTAGAGGTTGAATTTTGGGTAGTGTGTCGGGGTGGATCCCGAATCAGATGCCGAGGTTGAGAGTCAAGGTCGAGTTTCATTTTAGGTTTCAGGTTTGGGTCCCAAACTGATTATCGGGGTAGGATGTCAATGTCGGATATCAAAGTCGGATCCTGTTTCGAAAGTTGGGTCCCAAGTCAGGGGTCGGGGCGTCTCGACTCGAAATAGAGTCTCAATTTTGGTGTTGCGTCTTAATTTGGGTATTAGTATCGGATCAGGGTGGGTTCTGAAGTCGAAAGTCGAGTGTTGATGTCGGGGTTGGATCAAGGTTCAGTACTCGAGTCTCTAGTTGGGTCGTAGTCTAAAAGTCAGGTCCTGAGTTGGATATCGGAAACTGGGTCGAGAGTTGGAGTCGACTCTCCAATTGGGGCCGAGTCTCGGGATCCGATTTGGAAGACATAGGTCAGGAGTCATAGTCGGGTCTCGGGTCGGGGTTAGGTATTGGAGGGTTGGGTCTCGATTTGAGTGTCGGGATTAGATCCCAATTCAAAAGTTTTAATATGTTGGCTTATTGGTCGAATTTCGACTAATAGACATAAGGTTTCATATTTCAAATTTATAACAGTACATTACTGGTATGTTGATGAGACAAAAGTTTTAGGCATTAGTCTTCCTGACATAGGACTAATATACGAGTTTTCACGAGGCGTTCAAAAAAGTTAATATTGTGTGTATAGATAGGTCAAAAATGACATACTAAAGTTTTGAACACCGTCAACAAAATTCCTATAACTGAGAATTTTTATTTGAATAATAACAATAGTAGATTTGGGTACAACTTAGATTGTAGCATCTACAAATTAATTAATTACATGCATCTAATTCAAAAGACAAAGTATCTGTTGCAGTATCAAAAGTTAATCCTATACCTTGAAGTTGATAACTTCCTATAATCGCGATGTTTTGGTCCCATGGAATAAATGCCAGACAGAATAGCCCCCTCTCATGCACCACGACTCGTTTTTGTTCTAGTAATAACAAATTTTCCGGGTTTTGGTGATCGAAGTACATCTTAACAACGGGGAAAGTTGGTACCACACCTGGATCCACCATATAGCAAGTGTCAAAATCTCCATATGGAGCATCATACAAAGGAATATCTCCTGTTTCCTTTCTGAATGTATCGCGGAATTCATCATAAAAATCTGCAGGGAAATTGGTAACAATTGATCATGTATCCACAATGCAACCACCGGTCATGCCATTTCCAATATTCAGCGAAAATGATGGGAACGATGGGACTTCCTTATCGTTAATTAAAACTTTATAAAGGTTGACGAAATAAAATGTAGGTAATTTGTAATTTGGTATTAGTCGTGCTGATGTTTTTTTCTTATATGGCGTTGTGTGGAAGCTAAGTGTTGATGGTTTTGTTGAGTAAAACTCCGGTAGACATAAGGCCATTATATCTGCCTTCAATTGCGATGGTAAAGAATATGAACCTATATTTACTCTTCATCCGAGGCCAGCAATACCAGAATATTCACCACTAAAAGCCGTTCCATTCGTTTGATCTCTGCCACATCCAAAAAGAATCTTTACCGGATTTGAGTCTAAAACAAAAGTAATCACGTCGTCTGCAATCCAACCTCTTGTTCTTGATCCATCCGCGTATTTGTAATCATAGATACATGTATTATCATACGGAATACAGTCATAAACCTTGGACTTGTATACACAACTTGTACTTTGTGCAAGGCAATCAAGTTTTCGATATGTTTTAGACTTAGTAAAATCATATAAAGGTTCATGTTTTTGTTCATAACACTTATTTGGTCTACATGGTCCACATTGCCACCAAGTTAAATCACTTCCAGTGTCTATTAGCAAGAGCCTTTTAATTTGATCAGTGCCAAGAATAAAAGATGCAACATACTCACCATTTGCGAATTCTATACTTGTTGATGTGGGAACCTTTCCATTTTCCCTTTTACTCTCACGTGCTCCGTGTGGCCTTGTCACGTTACCATTCTTGAGAATCAAAGCCAAATGGTTTGCTCTAGCTTGAGAACGAGCGAGCCTATGTTCAAGTAATGAGTCATAGTCCTTGAACTTTGACTTTTCAAACAAATCCCGATTGTAAATGGAAAAAGTATAGGATGGCCTTGGAGGATCTAGAAGTTTAGCTGTATCAAAAGACATAAATCTTTTTCTTGCTTCCTTGATGTAACTTGAGTTGAGGGGTGAAAAAGATTTTTCATAGCTCAAAACTACAACCAAAATTGAGAAAATAATTGAAATGAAAAGGTGAAACTTCTCCATTGGTATAGAAATTATTTTTCTAATTGCTTGATTTGGTTTGAAATATATATATGTATATATATTACTAGTTTTTCAATTTAATGTCAACATAGGAGTCAAATTATTATTATGTAAATTTAGATCTCTTTGACCAACTACAAAATGAATTATATTCCTTATTAAGACATAATGAATACCTAATATCTTAATATATATATATATATATATATATATATATATATATATATATATATATATCTTATTGATAGAAGAATTTTTTTAAACTTTTAGTATTTTTTGTTTAGTTTTCAAATGTTCTTAAATTTTAAAATATCATTTTAACTTTGAAAATTAGTCAAATTGACTTTCGAAAAGCGCAACATTACTAATAAAAGTGGACCGAGGGGATAGTAGATTTTCTTACCTTAAAATGATCTGGACTTTGACCAACATTTAAGATATGTGTATTTGGAATCGAAAGACTATTAAATTTTCATAGGAGTTAAATTATGTATATTCAATTCTCTTTGACCAAACTACAAATGAATTATATTCCCTATAAAAAAAATTACTCTCTCCATCCCATTTTATATGAGTTGGTTTGACTCAGCACGGAGTTTAAGAAAGGAAATTTTTTTTTTGAAACTTGTGGTCTAAAATAAGTGATAGAAATTGGTGTGGCTGGCTATGAATCATTTCATTAAGGGTGAAAATGAACATCTTAGGGAAAATGCATAAGTACCCCCCCCCCCCCCAGCCTATGCCCAAAATCCCTGAGACACACCTAACCTTTACTAAAGTCCTATTACCCCCCGAACTTATTTTATATATAATTTTCTACCCCTTTTTGGCCTACGTGGCACTATCCTTGAAAAAATCGTCAACACGCGCTAGGCCCACAAGATAGTGCCATGTAGGCCGAAAAGGGGTAGAAAATAATATATAAAATAACTTCGGGGGGTAATAGGACCTTAGTAAAGGTTAGGTGTGTCTTAGGGATTTTGGGCATAGGCTGGGGGGGGGGGGTACTTATGCATTTTCCCAACATTTTAAAGTTAAATTGTTACTTATTATAGAAATGTGTCATTCTTTTTTAAACTGTCTAGTAAGTCATATAAATTGGGACAGAGAGAGTAATAGTGGATTTTCTGCCATTAACTACAAAAAGGATAAGAATATGACACCTCTTTATTATTTTGTCAAGTAAATAAAAATATTTCTTTTTCAGGAATCATTCCTGAATTGAGAGCAAGAAATCTCATGAGATCATTTAACAAGAATTAAGGCCGGTATCTAGAGTCGTCAATATGGGCTTGAAACACTGGATTGGCCTAGCCTAACGGGATTTGAAGAAGACTTTGTAATACTTTATAGTTTTTTTCTTGCATGGCTCGAACTTGTGACCTATAAATCACATGTAATTTACTTTGACTTGCTCCAAGGTTCTCCTTCTCGCAATTAGCAGATCAAATTTTAGGAAAAAAAACATTTTTTGTGAAGAACTATTCATGTCATACCAAATAGGGAAAAGGGGCAAAATATGCAAAGATATGACATGTGAATCTAACTCAATCTCAAAAGTTAGCTCATGAGGAGAGAATCACACAAATCCATATAAGCAGACCACCAGTCCATTCTCCAACCAATGTGAAACTTTTAAGGGTGTGTTTGGGATGAAGTAAAATTTTTCTCATGTTTGGTTGGCTTAAATGTTTTCCACATCAACTTATTTTTCTCATATTTAAGGAAAATGACTTACTTTTAAAAGTAAGGAAAATATAACGCAAAACTTATTTTGAACCTCACACTTCAAGTTTACATCCTAACTCATGTCTCGATATCGATTCGTGACATTATTAATCCTAGATTTGACTCTTCATTCTCCATTTGAAACCTGATTCGCAACCTCGATTTGAGACCCAACTCCAGAGTTCTGGATTGAGTCGGAGTCTTATCTTGGGTTAGGATTGGAGATCGAATTTCGAGGGTTTCAAATCAAATGTTTGAGTCAAGTTTTAGGTTGAGAGTCGAGGTCGATTTCATGTCAGGTTTCAGGTTTGGGTCCCGAATCGATTAGCAAGGTAGGATGTCAGCATCAAATGTCGAAGTCAGATCCCATTTCAAAATTTTGGTCCCAGGTCAGGTGTCGGGGTCATCTTGACTTGAAATAGCGTCTTAATTTTGGTGTTGGGTCTCAATTTGGGTGTTGGTATTGGATCAGGGCTTGGAAGTCGAAAGTCGAGTGTTGATGTCAAGGTTGGATCAAGGTTCAACATCCAGGTCTCTAGTCGGGTGTTTGGTCTTAGTTCAAAAATTAGGTCATGAGTTGGATGTCAGAAACTGGGTCCCGAGGTTGACTCTTCGGTTGGGGTCGGGTTTGGGGACCTAATTTAAAATCAAGACCTGGGTCGGCAGTCAAAGTGGGATCTCGAATCGGAGTCGAGTATCGGGTGAGGTATTGGAGTCGAGAGTAGGGGTCGGGTGTCAAGACTCAAAGTAGACCCTAGACGTGACATGACGTTTAAGACCCCGAGAGGCTCTACACAAGCCACTTAGCATACATCATCCAAGATAATAGAATTGAAAGAGTTCGAAAAACAGTTTTATATCAAATAGTTTGACAAAACGAAGTGGAAGTCTAACATAGTCTCAAAGTCATTTATTACAACAAGAGTGATTCGAACGTAACTCATACATCACATACAATATCTGAAAAAGTAAAGACGATAAGCAATAAAAGGTTCGGCCCTCGAAACATGAGGACTCACCACTCTTCAAAAGCTACTAAGGTGATCACTACCCACGAGGATGCAGAATAGGAGCATCGGACCCAACATTAGTTAAATAATGTAGGCAAAATTATACGTTAGTACAAAGAATGTCCAAGTATGATAGCAATGCATAAAAGTCATGATTACATGCTAAAAAGGACTTTTTATGACATGCAAAGACCAAAATAAAATATAAGATAAGAGGTTAGAAAACATAAATCGTGATCATGGTCAATGCAAGTTAAATCATCTTTAAAACACATGTCAGAAACTTTAAAAATAACCTGGTTCATTATTGTGGAAAGTATCCATTAACCGACATAGACCATATGAGCTATAACATGAAATCCAGTATACTCCTCCCACGCCGAAGAGAGTATCCTACTTGCCAAGGTAAGGACCATGAACTTCTAGTTTACATAGATCCACTAGCTAATGTTTACCTATGACCATCATCATCTATCTAAGACAATCATCCTATAGTGGCGCATAGTTATGTGTCATGGGTAGTCGTCATTTGTCCACTCGGTGATATACATAAATCCCACGGAATAGTTATTAGTCTTAACTTGTCTTATCATTATGGGACATGGGTAATCGCGGTTTGTCTCATCATCCTTGGAAAGGCACAATTAATCAACCAATCCAAGATAGAAACATCATAGAGTAGCTTCTTAGACTATGAGTGAGAAAACTTTTCACCATCCACGATCTTTTCATAATAGCTTTTAAAGCCCATAGTCATTCACTTCATGCTAGAAATGCCCTACTACTAATGGAAATAGTTTTGAAAGTGTGATCTGTGAGATCATTGATGGCATATCCGGATACCATACTAATCAAGACCCAATTTAGGAAAATAGCCCGAAAAACATTGAGGGCAAATCTAGTTGTCGTTCATGTCATGTGACCAAGCTTCATAGAACATATATATACCTTCATCTATAAGCTTACTTGAGTCGTAAGCATTACTTTAATAAAACATGCATTTTTCAATAATTCATAAGCTTCATCATGTTTTCAAAGTCAAAGCATCCTCAAATTCCTTTACATCAATTTGATAAATAAAAGGCATACATATCTTCATAAACTTCATCTTTCATAACTCAAACCCACATCATATCATCATAGTCTAGAAAACATGGGTTATGCATGGGTTCATGGGGAATTCAACTTAAAACATGCAATTCCCTTACTTTAATTCATGCATAAGAAGACTTAAAACAATCAATTGGATCAACATTGAAAGGAACTCATGGCAATTGAATAAAACACTAATTTGATTGGGGAATCTACCTTTCCAAAATTGAAAAATTTAGGAACCCAATGGAGAAAAGAGCTCCATAGGTGAAGATTAGCATACCTTGATGCCAAAAGCTTGCAATTAATGGCGGATTTGGAGACTTGATCTTGAAAACCTAGGCTTCTTCTTCTTCCTTAGAGAGAGAAATATTTGAGAGGATGACTTGATCAACTTTCGGAAATTTAAGAGAATGAATTTAATTGGATGATTTTGGGGGTAAAAGTGTTTATATAGGGCTTAGGATAGAAGGTAAAACGGCATAGTCTTGAGTTAAAACAATTGGGAAAAGACCCATATGACCCTTACTTAAAACTGCCGAAATGCCTCCCATGAGGGGCTTCACGGGCCGTCTAGATCTTGATGGCCCATCAAGTGGGTCGTGAAGAAACTTTGCCCGATAGGGATTCACTAATACGGGCATAAGTTTTTACTCCGGGTTTGGAATTAGGCAAACAAATAAAGATATTTTCTGAAAAATGTTTTTCATTCACCAATCATACACTAGAAAATATTTTTCATTCACCAACAAACATGAGAAAATAAGTTAGAAACCAACTAATTTTCAACGAAATTTTTTTTTCTAGAAAAACATTTTCCTTCATACCAAACACACCCAACCCACTGTAACAACCCCTTCACATTCAAGCCCAATTGGAGCGTGGACTAAAGCCCATGTAAGGATTTGGCACCTAGGCCTAACTCATGAGGGGACGATTGCACAAATCCATATAAGTAAATCACCAGTCCATTCCCCAACTAATATAGGACTTTTAACCCACTCTAACAAAATATGTCCATTAACTTTGTGATTTAGAGCGGATATACCCTCGTTAAAAAAGTGATGCATATATACCCCTCATTTAATAAATGGTGCATATTTACCTTTTTGCTAACTGCCATTTTAATATATTGGCTTCTTGGTCACAATTAGACAAAAGGTTTCGTATTTCAAACTTATAACAGTTCATTGCTGGTGTCTTGATGAGAACAAACTTTTAGGCATTAGTCTTCCTGGCATGGAACCAATTGGCGAGTTTTCACAATTGCTCTGCTTTAACCTCTCTACATCTTTCAAACAACAAGCCATATCGAACGCGTATGGAACTGTCGTGTTCTGTTTGAACAGTTGCTCGATTCTATGACCAAACAGGGACCCTGAAATACGGTTGCATTGACCCAAGGGTGGTCACTTGAACACCCTCCGTTAAGATTGCTTATAGAAAATTAATACTGTGTATATAGGTCAAAAATGACATTTTAGAGATATATACTAAAGTTCTGAACACCCTTAACGAAATTCCTAAAACCGAGAATTTATATTTGAATAATAGCAACATTGGTGTCAATCGACAATAATAATTTAAAAAAAAGATGAAAACAAACTAGTAACTAGTTACATGCATCTAATTCAAAAGACAAAGTATCTGTTGCAGTATCAAAAGTTAATCCTATACCTTGAAGTTGATAACTTCCTATAATCGCGAGGGGGTGGTTCCATTTCTTAAAAGCCAGACAGAATAGCCCCCTCTCATGCACCACGACTCGTTGTTGTTCTAGTAACAACAAATTCTCCGGGCTTTGGTGACCGAAGTACATCTTCACAACTGGGAAAGTTGGTACCACACCTGGATCCACCATATAGCAAGTGTCAAATGATCCAAGAGGAGCATCATACAAAGGAATATCTTTTACTTCCTGTCTGAATGTATCACGGAATACATAATAAAAATCTGGAGGGAAATTGGTAATAGTTGCTCCTGTATCCACAATGCAACCACCGGTCATGTCATTTCCAATATTCCGCGAAAATGATGGGAACAATGGGATTACCTTATCGTTAATAAAAACTTTATAAAGGTTGACAAAATAAATTGTAGGAAATTTGAAATTTGGTAATAGTCTTGCTGATGTTGTTTTCTTATATGGCGTTGTGTGGAAGCTAAGTGTTGATGATTTTGTGGAGTAAAACTCCGGT
Organism: Solanum stenotomum; assembly: GCF_019186545.1. Classification (NCBI taxonomy): domain Eukaryota; kingdom Viridiplantae; phylum Streptophyta; class Magnoliopsida; order Solanales; family Solanaceae; genus Solanum; species Solanum stenotomum. Next base: position 52,847,814 of record NC_064290.1, read on the forward strand.
AGACATAAGGCCATTATATCCGCCTCAAATTGCGATGGTAAAGAAAATGAACCTATATGTACTCTTCGTCCGAGGCCAGCAATTCCAGAATATTCACCAGTAAAAGCCGTTCCATTCGTTTGATCTCTGCCACATCCAAAAAAAATCCTTACCGTATTTTGGTCTAAAACAAAAGTAATTACATCCTCTCCAATCCAACCTCTTGTTCTTGATCCATCCGCGTATTTGTAATCATAGATACATGTATTATCATACGGAATACAGTCATAAATCGAGGTCTCGTATAAACAAATTGTACTTTGTACAAGGCAATCGAGTTTTTGATATGTTTTTGACTTAGTAAAATCATATAAAGGTTCATTTCTTTGTTCATAACACTTATTTGGTCTACATGGTCCACATTGCCACCAAGTTAAATCACTTCCAGTGTCTATTAACAAGTGCCTTGTAGTTTGTTGATCAGTGCCAAGAATAAAAGATGCAACATACTCACCATTTGCGAATTCTATACTTGTTGTTGTGGGAACCTTTCCTCTATCCCTTTTACTCTCATGTGCTCTGTGTGGCCTTGTCACGTTACCATTCTCGAGAATCAAAGCCAAATGGTTTGCTCTAGCTTGAGAACGAGCGAGCCTATGTTCAAGTAATGAGTCATAATCCTTGAACTTTGACTTTTCAAACAAATCGCGATTGTAAATGGAAAAAGTATAGGATGGCCTTGGAGGATCTAGAAGTTTAGTTGTATCAAAAGACATAAATCTTTTTCTAGCTTCCATGATGTAACTTGAGTTGAGGGGTGAAAAAGATTTTTCATAGCTCAAAACTACAACCAAAATTGAGAAAATAATTGAAATGAAAAGGTGAAACTTCTCCATTTGGTATAGAATTTATTTTTCTAATTGCTTGATTTGGTTTGAAATATATATGTATATATATATACTAGTTTTTTCAATTTTATGTCAACATAGTAGTCAAATAAAAAAAAGTAGTCAAATATATATATTTTTTTTATCATATTGATAGAGTTTTTGAATGTTTTTAAATTTTAGACATAATGAATTATATTCCTTATTAAGGCATAATGAATACCAATAGTAGATTTTCATAGGAGTCAAACGATCTCGACTTTGACTAATGTTTAAGATGTATATATATTATTTTTTATCACATTGATAAAGTTTTTGAATGTTTTTAAATTTTAATCTATGCTATTTTGGAACTTTACTCCCTCTATCCCTTTTTACTTGTCCACTTTTCCATTTTTAGTTGTCCCTAATTACTTGTTCATTTTGACAAATCAAGAAATGACAAAAAAGAATTTACTTAATTCTACTAGTAATTAGGGATAGGGGGAGGCGCAACCTTCGGGTTGGAAGTGAGGGGTGCTTACCATCGGAGCAACTCCCTGTCACTCCCCGAGCCTACACCCTGGCCGGGATCGGCACTCGGAGACCATTGCTGGCCCCAAGCGAACCCTTGGCCTGGCTTTCTTAACTCAGCGAAAACCTAACTCAACAGAAAAACTCAATGCAAATGCAAGATTTACAAAACAACTTAACTTATGAAATCTGGCCACAAAGGCAACTCGAATCTCAAAATAGAATATTTACATATATACGTAGATGAGAGACTCAAAACTAACTGACTGACTATTTATGAAGCTTCTAAAGTACTGAGATGGATGTTGGGACAGACCCCACAACATCCTAATAAAACAAAACTAAGAACACAAAATAATTGAGTCCTCCAGAATGCAAAGAGGCTCACCGCTGACTCTGGAGTGCTCAGTTGGATCAACGATGTGCAGGATGCTGATCCGGGGTACCTGTATCTGCATCGTCATAAGATGCAGGCCAACTGGCATCAGTACATGGAATGTACGAGTATGCGAGTTGGAAAACTAAGCAACAAAGGCTAGAAGGAAAATCTGGAAGAAACTGAATATCTTACCTGGCTCAACTCAACTCAACCTGACTGACTTCTTTCAATATAAGGTAGTTTAAAGCAAGTGCGATATAAAGAAAGACTGTTTAAAACATACTATAAACGCTGTGTGTATATAAAGATACAATAAGCCTGAGATGTATATAGAAATATAATGAACTGATGTATATAAAAATACAATAATTTCTGTGTATGAAAATACAATAACTGCTATGGGAGTTTCTCTAACCGACAACCATCACTTAAGAGCTATAGTGATGATACAGCGATCGACCTCACGCTGCCAGAGAATCTTACACCCGGCCAAAGGTATAAGACTTGAACTGCCTAATGGATCCACTGGTCTATCTGGAAAAGGATTCATCTAAAAAGTATGATCCTTTTCTACCCATGGTGGCTAACATGGTTCTATGGGGGCTATGGGTTCTTTGAACGCTCCCCCAATTCGGTGCTCGATACTACTCCCAAAAATGTACTGGCTCTTATGTTTTTAAAACATATTTCTTCCTGCTGATATGAGATAATTACTCAAAAACTAGCCCGAAGGCTCTTTGGAAATCTCAGTTTCCAATCTTGTTTAAATGTAAAAAAAACATTTCTTTAAAACTTCTTTGGGAATACATAGTTCCCTAATAACTTTGCGAAATGAGCTCAACTTTATGTTCTTGACTTAACTTGAAACTCTATACTCTGTACTCGACTTGAAACTTGAGCCTTAGAATGAAGTTAAAACGTTCAATAAAGACTCTTGAACTACTCTAAAGACTTGCTTGGACTTACTTCTTAACTTGCTTGACTTGACTCTAACTTCACTTGACTTTGATCCAAACTCGCCTTGAATTGAACTACGGATTCAAGGTATATGATCACATGTTTATAGATAAATTCGGGAGGTTTAAATGTACATTATAGTGTTGGAAACAACTAGGAAACATAGGTACAATACCTAGGAACATGCATGAGAAAGTGTGGAAAGAAAGGGAGAACAGGGCGTCCTTGGCACTCTGCAAGGTGCGGAGCGCCAGCCCTCGAAGCTCAGAAGGCACCTGCTGGCACTTTGAGAGGCGCACCGCCCCAAGGGCTGGACTTCAGATTCCCCTTTGGGGGGCGCTAGCAGGCGCGACGCGCCAGACCCTCCCCCAGAAAACCCGACTTTTCTCCCTCTTTTCTCCAACTCTAAACCTCTCTAACCTCAATGGATTCAACCCCAAACACTAAGGATCATAAAACCCCTCAATATACAAGAGATTCAACTCAAACACACAACCAAATCATGTCTCACAACCAACAATAACTTCAACAACACAATCAACAACATCAACAACACAACCCAACAACCTCAACAACATAACCAATCTTTCTCAATAATAATGAGTTTGGTGTGTGGGGGAAAGGATTCAACCCACACTAAGAACTCACATACCTAGTAGGGATCACCCCCGACGATATCCACGACGATCCTTGACGGAAACTCCTTGCTTGATCTTCTCTTTCTCCTCTTCTTCTCCTCTTCTTCTCCTCTTCACTCTCAAGCCCTAGCTCTCACTCTTTTAAAATGGGACAAAATGATCCAAAAATCAGCCTAACACCACAATATAATCCCAAAAGAAATGGCTAGGGAAAAGACCAAAACGCCCTTAAATTTTCCGGACGGATTTCCTGCCAACTGCCCAACTTTCAAAGGGCATAACTCACTCATACAAACTCGGAATCAAGCAAACTCGGCGGCGTTGGAAAGATCATTCCTAGGGCTTTCCAATCATAACTGGAACTACTCCTAGATCATCCTGAGATAGGATTTATGACTGCTCAAAGTTGTCCAAAACTCACTGATTTCCCACACTTAACCGAATTCCAGATTTTAAATTTTTCAAAAAAATGACTATTTCCAATTTCAAGCTTTTTCATAGTTATTTCAAATTGCCGGATGTTACACTCCCTCTCGTCCAATGTATTAATCATTAATTGAGTAGGAAACAAATATTTATGTGATTTGAGATTGTTGCTTCTCATTCTCTATAATAGTTTTTGAAATATATTATATTCATATTATCTTATATGACATAATTTAATTTAAAAAGAGAAAACCCAAACCAAATTTGTTTTAATTAGTTCGGAGCAAATAACATTTTTTTCAATCGAAATTGAATAATACAAAGCTCAACCGAAAAACCAAATGTTGATCCCTAATTTTAGGAATGTAACCATAAGGACACATAATGAGATGATAACATATATAAGATTCGAACCAAAGAAAAACAACGATAAGTAATCACACGCGAATGTCAATGGAACCATATTTCTAGTAACATATACAAGATTCGAACCAAAGAAAAACAACATCTATATATATGGCCATAGTTTTTATGATTTCACTAATAAATAAAAGATACAAACTTTAAATTGTAACATTTTGAAATTTATAAATCTCAACTACATGCATCTAAATCAAATGACAAAGTATTTTCTGATGTATCAAAAGTTAATCCTATACCTTGAAGTTGATTAGTTCCTATTATTGAATGAGATCTATTCCACCCCATGAAAGCCAAACAATAATATCCATCAAAGTGTATCATAACTCGTTCTTTTGCCAATAACAACATGTTCTTAGGGTTTACATCGCCAAAGTACAACTTCACAACGGGAAAGTACAACTCTCGTCCACTTGGATCCACTTTAACGCATGTGTCTAGAGACTTGTACGGACTTTCAACCAGAGGAATATCTTTTATTTCACTTCTAAATATGTAACGGAATACGGTATACAAATCTTGAGGAAATCGACTAATAAATGTACCTGTATCCACGAGAACCCCACCGCCACCACCTTTTGTAAAAGTCCACCATGATGGGTGGACCGGAATTTCCTTATCGTTAATAAAAACTTTATAAAGGTTGACATAATAAAATAAAGGGAATTTATAATTTTGTAATAATTTTGCCGATGTTGTCCTTGGCCACGTGGAGGTATGAAAACTAAGAGAAGATGACTTTCCCGAAAAAAATCCGGGTAGACATATGGACATTAAATCTGCCTCAAATTGTGATGGTAATGAATATGATCCGACATTTACTCTTCGCCCAAGACCAACCATTCCAGAATAGTAACCACTAAAATTGGCTCGACCCATTTGATCTTTGCCACATCCAAATGTAACCCTAATGGGTCGATGGTCTAAAACAAAAGTAATAACATCATCTCCCATAAAACCCTTTGATCTTTGTCCACTTACAAATCTAATATCGTACGTACACTCATTATTATAAGCATTACATTTATAAGTTTTGTCCACATCATCTAAACATCTTGAACCATGTACGATACAATCGATTTTTCGATATGTTTTCGAATTTGTAGGGAAATATAAAGGATCAACTTGCTTGTAACACTTATTTGCCTCACATGGTCCACATTGCCACCAAACTAAATCACTACCAGTGTCTATTTGCAATAAAGTCTTAACTTCGCTACTGCCTAGCAAAAAAGACGCAACATACTCACCATGTGCATAATAAATACTTGTTGATTTTGGAACCTTTTCGCGGATTTTAACATTTGCACCTTCTTTGACATTGTTGTTGTCCTCAAGAATTGAAGCTATATAATTTGCTCTATCCTCACATCGAGCAATCCTATTTTTAAGTAACGAGTCATAGATCTTGAACTTTGATTTTTCAAATACATCGCGATGGTAAATGGTAAAAGCATAGGATGGTGCTTGACTTGCTTAATTTTCATTTTGGACTTTTCAAAAGGAGAAGACTGAAGTACTACATTATTGAATGAGTTGTCTTAGCTAGTGGCCAGGTCATTTTAATTCATTAACTCTAGCTAATTGATTATATGACCAAGTCAAGATAAAGAGTCCATACACCATTTATTATTGATATAATCCATCCGCCCTCGAATACTTGTCATGTTTTATTTTTCGAGTGTCAGTTTAACTAATTTAGAGTTGAAGTGTTTGAAAGCTACACATAAAGAAATATTAGATGCAATAATATATATCAAAGTTTATATAATTTGATTCTGTAAAAAAGATGACAAGTAATTTGAACAAGAGAGTAATTGTTATAACAACATTTATCCTAACACAATACATAAAAAGAAAAAGAAAAAGAGAGCAAAATCCAAATGCATCAAGCACTATTAATAAAATGATATACAAATTATATATAACCATCTAATAGCTGAAATCCACTCCATCGATTATTAAGGATTTGTGCAGCATAAGTCTCCTTTTAGAGGAAAATGCTCGATACGATCCTAAATAAGGATGTCTTCATTCTCAGAACTCGAATCAAAAAGTTATGACAAATTCCCTCTTTTATACTTTGCTATACTCAAAACTCCCATCCAATTCAACTTCCTCTTCTCCATGGTTCTTCTTGCAATGAGAGTATAACACAGTATATGCCACTAATAACAACAAATTAAACAAAGAAGAAATAATAACCAGAAATATAGACATAAGTATCTGGCTAATTACCCCTTTATTAGGTTTATTAATCTTCAAATAACATAGGTACAATAATGATGAAATTATAGAAAATAAAATATTTAACATAAATCCATTTAATCTATTCCCCTTAATGAGTCTTTCAGCTTTTGCTAGGGCTTTAAATCCATAACAATCTTCTTCAATTACTGAAATAACTAAAGCCAATATCCAAACAATTGATAAATATAGAAAAAATAGGAAAGAAATTATTCCAACAAAAATTCCTATAGAGAAAAGGAAAATATTGCTAGAGGAAATTAAAATAGGACTTAATAAAAATAAAACAGTAAAAAAGTAACCAATACCTAACATGTTTGTGTATAATCTAGTTATAAATGCATATTTAAATGCCTTTGAGATTTTCAAAACAAATTCTTTGAGAGAAATATTTATATTAGATGATAATATAATTGTTGCAATTGTGTATAGAAAAGAGATTAAAGATAGACTAACAAGAATTGCAACATATATAATTAGAAAAATTCTAAAATCCTCCTTAATATCAGCAAAAATTTTCATGATTTTAAAGGTATCATCAATTGAAGTAGACAAAATTGATGCCTTTAAAATAATATCATGGAACAAGAATTTAAGTTCAAAATTAAAGATTGATAAAAGGATGGAAGAAAATAGAATTTGAAGAAAATATGCTAATGCAAATAGTTTTCCATTTTTTGGAATTAATTGAAGAGATTCTTTGAGAATTGAGAGAAAACCAAAAATATGATAAAACTCCATTAATAATTTTATGAGTCTATTCTTTTTGTTTGGATTCAACAATAGAATGATGAGCTTGCTATTTATATTGCTGCTTTGTTTGATTGGTAAGATATTAAAATGTGTAAGATATTTAATTGATTGGTATCATAAAACTCCATTCAAGTTTATTTAATTAGTAAAATATTTAAATGTGTACTGAGTCAATGCATTTTAATATTCTATGAGGGTAGAGCTAGAGGCGAACCCACATGTTTAATCTGATGGGGCGCAGGTGCATCCGTTAATTTTGAAAAAAAGTTATGTGTATATATATGTATACTATTTTTAAAAATATCTGTTAATTTTGAAAAAAAAGTTATGTGTATATATATATATGTATGCTATTTTAAAAAAATAGCAACAACTAAATATAATTAATTAGCTTAATATTGATGCAGTCAGAGTTTTCAAAAGAGTAAAAGGTTTTTGTAACATTTTTAATTGTGGAGAACAAGAAGTTAGGGTGTAATTCCTATTTTATAAGTTAGTCAAAATCTTTCACCATCATTCTTTTCTATGGAACTTTGACTATTAACTATTCTATGAATTAATAACTCCATCTTTGTATATATATTATTATATGATAAAGGAGTTAAATTTTTAATTAGTAAAAATCAACTATAAAAAATATGTATGTGAAGAAATTAAAGGTATGCAATATAATATATATTACATAATTTATTTATTTTTACCTATGTATATATATAATGTATTTTTTTCATAGGATTAATAATATTATTATACTAGAGCGTGTTTTGATGAAATTTTTTAGTATTAGATATTAATACTAATAACTATATAAATATTAGTTGAAGCAATTAATATGAGAAATAAAAAGTTAAGATTGTTGCAAGAAAGATTATTTCACTCATAAATAATAATATGTATGTAGTTTTATTTTGATTGTATGCAGATAGAGAAATTATTTTCTATCGATTCCAACCTTTGATGTTATAAAAAAAATCGTATGGAATAGAAGAAGAAAATATCAACATATATTTAATCTTTTCTAATAAATTCCTCGAGGAACTTGTCAAACAAGATTGATATATATAATTGCTGCTAGCTGTATGTTTATTTCCTAGAAATTACTATAATTGACCAATGACTATATTCTTTTGACCTTTTCGTATAGTTGGCTTTGTCTTAATCACAATTAACTTAATTTTCTAGAGATTTAAGTCTACAAAACGTACAAATAGTAATAGAAACAATTTTTCAGATGCTGCAAATTTTGGCTTACAAAATGTATTATTTTTTAAAAAAAATAAAAATATTTCTGACAAAATGCACTCTTCAAAATAAATAAATTTTAAAAATTTGATGAAACAAACAATAAGAACAAATTAACTTATAGAAATTATTCTCTTTAACGTATGATTCTGGACCTATGAAAATTATATCAACTCACTTGAAAATGGTTGGTATTGATTTTTTACCTCCATTTGTTCTATTTTAAGCAAACTGATTATCTTATAAGAAAACGTTAGATTATAATTTAAAATTTTATAAGTTACTACAAATATTAATATTTTGTTATAAGATTAAAAAAATTGTAAACAAATATTAAAATTGAATCTAATATTATCTGAAAAATAATCTATCAAACGATTCTTTAAAATAAAGATAAAATTTATATAGTAATTTATATAGAGATATTTGCATAAATTAGCCTATAGTAGTTTTAAAAGGGACTACTTCAACCAAAGACCTCATAAATAAAATAAAAACAACATAATTCTACTTCCATTGACAACTTCAAAAAGCTTTATACTTACAAAATCTTCAAATGCTTATAAAATGTATGGATTTTGAATTAAAAGTACAAAAATCCAAACTCACTATCTAGATCTCCTTAAATAATAATTATCCAAAAATTTCAAGAACTTAACAAAAAATGGTTTTTTGCAAGTTTTTTGGTTTTGTGAGAATTTTAAAAGAATCCATTCAACTTATTCCAAAAAATGGAAAAATCATGGGATTAATTACCATTTTTCATCTTCTTTTCACCTCAACATTCTTTTTATTTTTCAAATTCACCTCTGATTCTTTGTTAAGAGATATGTTTATTAAAGAATCCTTCATTCCTATTTCTAGTATAAATGGTTCTTCACTAACTAGTCTACTTTCTAGTATTAACCAAAATTTTAAACTTGTTTTAGCAATTGATTTTTCATTAATTTTTTCCTATTTATTCATCTCAATTTTCTCCACCAACACAATAATTTTAATTTCTTCTATATCATACTATAATAAAACTTTAAATTTCAAAGATTTAGGTATCATGATTTTCAAATCATTCAAAAGGCTTATTTTCACAATGTTTTACACCACAATTATTGTTATTGGATATTTTTTCTTTTGTTTTTCCATGGCAACTCCTTTTTTAGCTACCTCTAACTTATATGATTTTTCGATGGTTATTATTTTCGCGATATTCGCGTATATTATTTATCTCTATTTATCGATCGTTTGGGTGATGGCCTTAGTGGTTTCAATTATTGAAGAAGGTACTTATGGAGTTATGGCTCTTGGAAAAGCTAGAAAAATAATTAAGGGAAATGAGATGAAAGGGTTTATTTTAAATGTTGTGTTCAATTTATTGGCTTTAATTATCTTTTGGGGTACTCAAATTATTATTAAAAAATGGAATGTTAACAAGAAAAATTCAATGTTGATTTTGGTTAATGGTTCTTGTTTATTGAAGGTATTTGAGTTAGTGAATTATAAAGTTTTGTATGTTCATTGCAAGAAAGAAAAAGGGGAAGAAGAGGTAATTGAATTACAAGAAATTATTGAATATAGCAAGATCTATAATTTACCATTAACTATTGATGGTACAAATTAATCGAGATCGATCGTTACGTTGCAATTGTTGGTTTTTAACGAGGAAGCTAAGTCATATAGTATGAACGAGTCATCAATTTGTGTCGATTATGACTATGTACTTTTCAATGAGAATTGATTACGTCTCTATCATTTGTACAAAAAGTAAAACAAAAGTGAATCTAGCTCAAGATGATTATGTAATTTGTAATAGGTCAATGTTTGGACCTCTTTTCCTCCCTTTGTTGTATGTCCTAGCTAGTGCCTACTTGTGGAAAACTACTCAAAGAAATAATACTAACAATATTTATGGCAAAAGAAAAAAGCTTCGAATTTCAGACCTCAATAACTTGTTGTTCATAGTATTTCATGATCAGTATTGAAAATAATAAAAAAGTAATGGAACATGCAGAACCATATATTAGATTACTCCAACCATGTTCACATTTGAAAAAGTCAACAAATGATTTCAGAAATATAATTAAGTACTTTGGTTCATGTTTAAATAAATCAGACATGCTAGCTAGGTGAAATACTTAAATTAATAGCCCACATATCATCAATTATTTTCAGAATTCTTGAATCTTTCATACAATAAGAAATTGTCTATGGAGTTTTAGGATTGAAGTTCATTTCTTTTATAGATCTTAATAATGGGTGATGATGTCAAAGGTTTGATTATGTATCATTATCCTACTTGTGAAATTATATCGATATGTTGTATAAAGTAACAATGCTCTCATATCATCTTCTCTTTAGATGAAGAAAACATGAAAGATCAACTGCAAATAAACTTCAGTCGCATCACTAAATGAGAGATCACCCCTGACGAAAACCACCGAATGAACCAACCCAACACTTTGATCTCACATACCTTATTAGGGATCACCCCCGACGAAAACCACGACGATCTTGACAAACTTTGCTTTTTCTTCTCTTTCTCCTCTTCTTTCTCTATTCACTCACAACCCTAACTCTCACTTTTAAAAGGGAAAAACTGAATTAAAATCAGTCTAGACCCTTAATATAACCAAAAGAAATGGTTAGGGAAAAGACCAAAATACCCTTACAAATTCGGACTAAACTGCCCTATGCCAACAGCCCAATTTCCAAAGGGAATAACTCACTCATACGAACTCGAAATCGAGCAAACTCGGCAGCGTTGGAAAGATTATTCCAAGGGCTTTCCAAACCTAACTCATCATGAGCTAGGAGTTATGACCCTTTTTTTCCATACTTAACTAAATTTCCATATTTTGAATTCTTTCCAAAAATGACTATTTCCAATTACAAGCTTCTTCATAGCTATTTCAAATTGCACGATGTTACATAGCAGATCAAATTTTAGGAGAAAAAACATTTTTTGCGAAGAACTATTCATGTCATACCAAATAGGGAAAAAGGGCAAAATATGCAAAGATATGACATGTGAATTTAACTCGATCTCAAAAGTTAGCTCATGAGGAGAGAATCACACAAATCCATATAAGCAGACCACCAGTCCATTCTCCAACCAATGTGGGACTTTTAAGGGTGTGTTTGGGATGAAGTAAAATTTTTCTCATGTTTGGTTGGCATAAATGTTTTCCACATCAACTTATTTTTCTCAAAAATGAATTACTTTTAAAAGTAAGGAAAATATAACCCAAAACTTATTTTGAACCTCACACTTCCAGTTTACATCCTAACTCATGTCTCACTATCGATTCCTGACATTATTAATCCTAGATCTGACTTTTCATTCTTCATTGGAAACCTGATTCACAACCTCGATTTGAGACCCAACTCCATAGTTCTGGATTGAGTCGGAGTCCGATCTCGGGTTAGGATTGGAGATCAAATTTCGAGGGTTTTGAATCAAGTGTCGGAGTCAAGTTTTAGATTGAGAATCGAGGTCGATTTCATGTCAGGTTTCAGGTTTGGGTCCCGAATCGATTGTCAAGGTAGGATGTCAGCATCAAATTCGAAGTCAGATCCCATTTAGAAATTTTGGTCCCAGGTCAGGTGTCGGGGTCGTCTTGACTTGAAATAACGTCTTAATTTTGGTGTTGGGTCTCAATTTGGGTGTTGGTCTTGGATTAGGGCTTGGAAGTCGAAAGTCAAGTGTTGATGTCAGGGTTGGATCAAGGTTCAACATTCAGGTCTTTAGTCGGGTGTTTGGTCTTAGTTCAATAATTAGGTCATGAGTTAGATGTCAGAAGCTGGGTCCCGAGGTTGACTCTTCGATTAGGGTCGGGTTTGGGGACCTAATTTAGAATCAAGACCTAGGTCGGGAGTCAAAGTGGGATCTCGAATCGGGGTCAAGTATCGGGTGAGGTGTTGGAGTCGAGAGTAGGGGTCGGGTGTCAAAACCCAAAGTAGACCCTAGACGTGACATGACGTTTAAGACTTCGAGAGGCTCTACACAAGCCACTCAGCATACATCATACAAGATAATAGAATTAAAAGAGGTCGAAAGACAATTTTATATCAAAGAGTTTGACAAAACGAAGCGGAAGTCTAACATAGTCTCAAAGTCATCTATTACAACAAGAGTGATTGGGATGTAACCCATACATCACATACAATATCTGAAAAAGTAAAGACGGTAAGCAATAAAAGGTTCGGCACTTGAAACATGAGGACTCACCACTCTTCAAAAGCTACTAAGGTGATCACTAGCCACGAGGATGCAGAATATGAGCGTCGGACCCTACATTAGTGAAATAATGTAGACAAAAGTATACGTTAGTACAAAGAATGTCCAAGTATGATAGCAATGCATAAAAGTCATGTAATCATGCTAAAAGGACTTTTCATGACTTACAAAGACCAAAATAAAGCATAAGATAAGAGTTAGAAAACATAAATCGTGATCATGGTCAATGCAAGTTAAATCATCTTTAAAACACATGTGAGATACTTTAAAAGTAATATTGGTTCATTATTGTGGAAAGTATCCATTAACCGACATAGACCATGTGAGCTATAACATGAAATCCAGTATACTCATCCCACACCGAAGAGAGTGTCCTACTTGCCAAGGTAAAGACCATGAACTTCTAGTTTACGTAGATCCACTAGCTAATGTTTATCTATAACCATCATCATCTATCTAAGCCAATCATCCTATAATGGCACATAATTATGTGTCATGGGTAGTCGTCATTTGTCCACTCGGTGATATACATAAATCCCACGGAATAGTTATTAGTCTTAACTTGTCTTATCATTATGGGACATGGGTAATCGTGGTTTGTCTCATCATTCTTGGAAAGGAACAATTAATCAACCAATCCAAGATAGAAATATCATAGAGTAGCTTCTTATACTATGCGTGAGAAAACTTTTCACCATCCACGATATTTTCATAATAGCTTTTAAAGCCCATAGTCATTCACTTCATGCTAGAAACTCCCTACTACTAATGGAAATAGTTTTGAAAGTGTGATCTATGATCATTGATGACATATCCGGATACCATACTAATCAAGACCCGATTTAGGAAAATAGCCCGAAAAACATTGGGGGCAAATCTATATGTCGTTCATGTCATGTGACCAAGCCCCATAGAACATATAGATACCTTCATCTATAAGCTTACTTGAGTCGTAAGCATTACTTTCATAAAACATACATTTTTCAATAATTCATAAGCTTCATCATGTTTTCAAAGTCAAAGCATCCTCAATTTCCTTTACATCAATTTGATAAAGAAAAGGCATAAATATCTTCATAAACTTCATCTTTCATAATTCAAAATCCACATCATATCATTATAGTCTAGAAAACATGGGTTATGCATGGGTTCATGGGGAATTCAACTTAAAACATGCAATTCCCTTACTTTAATTCATGCATAAGAAGACTTAAACCAATCAATTGGATCAACATTGAAAGGAACTCATGGCAATTGAATAAAACACTAATTTGATTGGGGAATCTACCTTTCCAAAAGTGAAGAATTTAGGAACCCTATGGAGGACAGAGCTCCATAGGTGAAGATTAGCATACCTTGATGCAAAAAGCTTGCAACTAATGGCGGATTTGGAGACTTGATCTTGAAACCCTAGACTTCTTCTTCTTCCTTAGAGAGAAATTTTTGAGAGGATGACTTGATCAACTTTTGGAAATTTAAGAGAATGAATTGAATTGGATGATTTTGGGGGTAAAAGTGTTTATATAGGACTTAGGATAGAAGGTAAAACGACATAGTCTTGACTTAAAACAATTGGGAAAAGACCCATATGACCCTTACTTAAAACTGCCGAAATGCCTCCCACGAGGGGCTTCACAGGCCGTCTAGATCTTGATGGCCCGTCAAGTGGGTCGTGAAGAAACTTTGCCCGACAAGGCTTCACTAATACGGACATAAGTTTTTACTCCGAGTTTGGAATTAGGCAAAAAAATAAAGATATTTTTTGAAAAATGTTTTTCATTCACCAATCATACACTAGAAAATATTTTTCACTCACCAACAAACATGAGAAAATAAGTTAGAAACCAACTAATTTTCAAAGAAAACATTTTCCATGAAAAATATTTTTCCTTCATACCAAACATACCCAACCCACTGTAACAACCCCTTCACATTCAAGCCCAATTGTAGCGTGGACTAAAGCCCATATAAGGATTCGGCACCTAGTCCTAACTCAACCCAAAAAGCTAACTCATGAGGGGACAATTGCACAAATCCATATAAGTAGATCATCAGTCCATTCCCCAACTAATGTAAGCCTTTTAACCCACTCTAACAAAATATGCCCATTAACTGTGATTTAGAGCGAATATACCCTCATTAAAAAAGTGATGCATATATACCACTCATTTAATAAATGGTGCATATTTACCCTTTTTGCTAACTGACATTTTAATATATTGGCTTCTTGGTCACAATTAGACAAAAGGTTTCGCATTTCAAACTTATAACAGTTCATTGCTGGTGTCTTGATGAGAACAAACTTTTAGGCATTAGTCTTCCTGGCATGGAACCAATTGGCGAGTTTTCACAATTGCTCTACTTTAACCTCTCTACATCTTTCAAACAACAAGCCATATCGAACGCGAATGGAACTGTCGTGTTCTGTTTGAACAGTTGCTCGATTCTATGACCAAACAGGGGACCCTGAAATACGGTTGCATTGACCCAAGGGTGGTCACTTGAACACCCTCCGTTAAGATTGCTTAAAGAAAATTAATACTGTGTATATAGGTCAAAAATGACATTTTAGAGATATATACAAAAGTTTTGAACACCCTTAACGAAATTCCTAAAACCGAGAATTTATATTTGAATAATAGCAACATTGGTGCAATCGACAATAATAATCAAAAAAAGATGAAAACAAACTAGTAACTAGTTACATGCATCTAATTCAAAAGACAAAGTATCTGTTGCAGTATCAAAAGTTAATCCTATACCTTGAAGTTGATAACTTCCTATAATCGCGAGGGGGTGGTTCCATTTCTTAAAAGCCAGACAGAATAGCCCCCTCTCATGCACCACGACTCGTTGTTGTTCTAGTAACAACAAATTCTCCGGGCTTTGTTGACCGAAGTACATCTTCACAACTGGGAAAGTTGGTACCACACCTGGATCCACCATATAGCAAGTGTCAAATGATCCAAGTGGAGCATCATACAAAGGAATATCTTTTACTTCCTGTCTGAATGTATCACGGAATACATAATAAAAATCTGGAGGGAAATTGGTAATAGTTGCTCCTGTATCCACAATGCAACCACCGGTCATGTCATTTCCAATATTCCGCGAAAATGATGGGAACAATGGGATTACCTTATCGTTAATAAAAACTTTATAAAGGTTGACAAAATAAATTGTAGGAAATTTGAAATTTGGTAATAGTCTTGCTGATGTTGTTTTCTTATATGGCGTTGTGTGGAAGCTAAGTGTTGATGATTTTGTGGAGTAAAACTCCGGTAGACATAAGGCCATTATATCCGCCTCAAATTGCGATGGTAAAGAAAATGAACCTATATGTACTCTTCGTCCGAGGCCAGCAATTCCAGAATATTCACCAGTAAAAGCCGTTCCATTCGTTTGATCTCTGCCACATCCAAAAAAAATCCTTACCGTATTTTGGTCTAAAACAAAAGTAATTACATCCTCTCCAATCCAACCTCTTGTTCTTGATCCATCCGCGTATTTGTAATCATAGATACATGTATTATCATACGGAATACAGTCATAAATCGAGGTCTCGTATAAACAAATTGTACTTTGTACAAGGCAATCGAGTTTTTGATATGTTTTTGACTTAGTAAAATCATATAAAGGTTCATTTCTTTGTTCATAACACTTATTTGGTCTACATGGTCCACATTGCCACCAAGTTAAATCACTTCCAGTGTCTATTAACAAGTGCCTTGTAGTTTGTTGATCAGTGCCAAGAATAAAAGATGCAACATACTCACCATTTGCGAATTCTATACTTGTTGTTGTGGGAACCTTTCCTCTATCCCTTTTACTCTCATGTGCTCTGTGTGGCCTTGTCACGTTACCATTCTCGAGAATCAAAGCCAAATGGTTTGCTCTAGCTTGAGAACGAGCGAGCCTATGTTCAAGTAATGAGTCATAATCCTTGAACTTTGACTTTTCAAACAAATCGCGATTGTAAATGGAAAAAGTATAGGATGGCCTTGGAGGATCTAGAAGTTTAGTTGTATCAAAAGACATAAATCTTTTTCTAGCTTCCATGATGTAACTTGAGTTGAGGGGTGAAAAAGATTTTTCATAGCTCAAAACTACAACCAAAATTGAGAAAATAATTGAAATGAAAAGGTGAAACTTCTCCATTGGTATAGAAATTATTTTTCTAATTGCTTAATTTGGTTTGAAATATATATGTATATATATACTAGTTTTTTCAATTTTATGTCAACATAGTAGTCAAATAAAAAAAAGTAGTCAAATAATCATGTAAATTTGGTTCTCTCCAACTACAAAATGAATTATATTCCTTATTAAGACATAATGAATACCAATAGTAGATTTTCATAGGAGTCAAACGATCTCGACTTTGACTAATGTTTAAGATGTATATATATTATTTTTTTTATCATATTGATAGAGTTTTTGAATGTTCTTAAATTTTAGACATAATGAATTGTATTCCTTATTAAGGCATAATGAATACCAATAGTAGATTTTCATAGGAGTCAAACGATCTCGACTTTGACTAATGTTTAAGATGTATATATATTATTTTTTATCATATTGATAGAGTTTTTGAATGTTTTTAAATTTTAAAATATCTTTGAAATTCCTTGTAATTATGCCAAAACAGGAAAAATAATAATAACAAAGTTAGTTATAGAGATTTGATTCTCTTTTAGAAGCCAATATTTATTTATTTTCCTTTTTATCATTTCCAAAATCACTATGAGGATCAGAATTTGACACCTTTTGATTTTTATATTATCAAAGAAAGAAACATAATTAATTTTGCAATAAAAATAATTCCTAAACAAAGTATTGAATCTCATGAATTATCATGGAAATCTATGCTATTTTGGAACTTTACTCCCTCTATCCATTTTTTACTTGTCCACTTTTGGGAGTATTTATGTAGTTTCACCATTCACAATGTATTAATCATTTTTTCCCTCCCACCCCTTTTTGCTCCCTTGGTGATTCGAACGTGCAACCTTCGGGTTGGAAGTGAGGGGGGCTTACCATCGGAGCAACTCCCTCTCGTCCAATGTATTAATCATTAATTGAGTAGGAAACAAATATTTATGTGATTTGAGATTGTTGCTTCTCATTCTCGATAATAGTTTTTGAAATATATTATATTCATATTATCTTATATGACATAATTTAACTTAAAAAGAGAAAACCCAAACCAAATTTGTTTTAATTAGTTCGGAGCAAATAACATCTTTTTCAATCGAAATTGAATAATACAAAGCTCAACCGAAAAACCAAATGTTCATCCCTAAATTTTTAGGAATGTAACCATAAGGACACATAACGAGATGATAACATATACAAGATTCAAATCAAAGAAAAATTGTAATGACCCTAAAGGTCATTTTTGGAAATTTTCATAAAATGACCGTTTTACCCCTCCCGATAGTTGCCCCGAGTCCTAATTGTTGTATTTTCGAAGTTGGTTTGGAGGAAAATTGATGAAAAGTTGAGTTTTTGGAAAGTTGAGTTTTTAAGAGTTAAAGTTTGGTTAAAAGTGCTATTTCGAGTCATTTGGAGTTTTGAGACTCGAATCGGATTTCCGTCGATTCCAGCAGTTTTAGAATGTCGAAACGAGTCTATGAGAATTTACGGAGTCGAATTTGGAGTTAAAACGAAGATTTGAGGTCCTAAGTTGCTAAAATTGTGAAATTTTGATCAAGAGTTGACTTTGGTCAACACACGAGGTTCCGGTGCTCGAAATGGAATTCCGAGGGCACCTTTGGATTCAGGGGGTGATTTTAAGTCTAGAATGAGTCTTGGTTGAATTTTTAGAGGCCCCGAGTGCGTTTCGAGTTTTTGAGCCTAAAGTTAGTTTCTTGACGCCTTATCGGATACCGGGTCAAGGAGACCTCGAATTCAAATTCCGACGATTTCATTGAGTCCGAAATGTCATTTTCAAGCTAGTAGCATATTTGGTTTGTGTTCGGGAAGTGCCAAATGAGTTTTGGGTGAGCTTTTAAGCTTCTTGGATGCTTTGACACTATTTCAGCAAATTGTGGCAACTAAAGGGTTCATTATTAGTTTTAAAGGTCGAAAAATTATTCCGAAGGTTCTGAAATTTTGAGCATGAATTATAGGACTTATCTGCAAATTTTGGTGCATTTTCGCTAACCCGAGATTGGACTTTTATCGCAAATAA
>NC_064290.1:52869950-52908211 GCF_019186545.1 Solanum stenotomum
GATACAATCGATTTTTCGATATGTTTTCGAATTTGTAGGGAAATATAAAGGATCAACTTGCTTGTAACACTTATTTGCCTCACATGGTCCACATTGCCACCAAACTAAATCACTACCAGTGTCTATTTGCAATAAAGTCTTAACTTCGCTACTGCCTAGCAAAAAAGACGCAACATACTCACCATGTGCAAAATAAACACTTGTTGATTTTGGAACCTTTTCGCGGATTTTAACATTTGCACCTTCTTTGACATTGTTGTTGTCCTCAAGAATTGAAGCTATATAATTTGCTCTATCCTCACATTGAGCAAGCCTATTTTTAAGTAACGAGTCATAGTTCTTGAACTTTGACTTTTCAAATACATCGCGATGGTAAATGGTAAAAGCATAGGATGGCATTGGAGGATCCGGAAGCTTAGATGGATCAAGAGACATAAATCTTTCTTTAGCTTGTTTAATAAAAGTTGAGTTTAGGGGCGAAAAATATTTTTCATTTCCCCAAACTGAAAACAAAATTGAGAAAAAAATTGATATGAAAAGGTGAAAATGGAATAATTTTTCCATTTTGTATAGAAATTAGTGTAGGAAAGGTATTTTGCAATCATTTATATATATTGATTTAGTTTTATTGAAAATATTTAATTTTATGTCAAAAAAGGAAAAAACACCAAAAGTTGATTATAGAGATATGATTCTCTTTGATGAGTCATAGTTTTGAACAACTAGGAATTAAATCATTTCTTAATATGGCAAATATTATTTATTTATTTTCCATTTTAATTCACTATAACTATTAACAGGGTCAAAGTTTGACTCCTACTTATTCTTGTCAAATGAAAGAAAATATTGGACTTTATATGAAATTTGATAGATTTTTTCATTCCCGAGTTTGAACTCGAGCATTTTGGTCAAAGTTGAAGGTATTTTAATCATTTCATTATAATCCATATTGATAGTCTTAAATAGTTTTTAAAATACATTATTGAGCAGTCTAGTCATTTAAGATGGTCAAATTTGATTACTTTTGTTTTCCTTCTAATATTTAAAAAATTATGATTGTTAAATTTAATGAGAACTGTGACGGAAAATTTTTTTTTAGGAAATTCATATTTAAAGTGTAATATTTGCTAATTTTGGTCTATTTATGGTGTAATTCAAATTAATCAAATATCAATACGAATACTGAAATTAGAGGAGGAACAAGAAATTAAAAGTGTAACATTGTTCAATTCTTGATTAATTACATGCATCAATGTCAAAGGACAAAGTATTTGCACTAGTATCAAACGTTAATCCTACACCTTGAAGTTGATTAGTTTTTAATATCGCGATATCGCTTTTCCACTCTATAAAAGCCAGGCAATAATGCCCGCGATAGTGCACAACAACTCGATTTAGTGCTAGAAGCAACATTGTACTCCGATTTATACTTCTCTATCGTTAATAAAGACCTTATAAAGGTCAAGATAATAAAGTGTAGGGTACCTATAATTTGGTAATATTTTTGTTGATGTTGCTCTTGGCCATATGGTTTTATGAAAATTAATAGTTGACCCCTCTCTTGAATAAAAACTTGGTAGACACATAGAAAATAAGTTCGCGCTAAATTAAGATGGAAAAGAATATGCACCCACCTTTTGTAGGCCAACACTACGTCCAAGGCCAACAATTCCAGAATATGTACCACTAAAATTTTGTTGACCTGTTTGATCTCTAGCACATCCAAATGTAACCCTAACGGGTCGATGGTCTAGAACAAACGTAATCACATTGTTTGCCAAAATACCTCTTGTTCTAAATCCATCAGTATAATTTAAATCGTAGATACACTTATGACTAATTTGATCACAATGTAAAGTTGGATCCCTAATCATGCAACTTGAAGGTCTTCGAAAGCAATCTATTTTTCGTAATGTTTTGGATGTAGTAGAATAATACAAAGGTTGTTTTTGTTTGTAACACTTATTTGCATCACATGGTCCACATTGCCACCAATGTAAATCACTACCACTATCTATTAGTAAGAAACTTCTGACTTCGTTACTGCCAAGTAAAAAAGATGCTACATACTCACCATTTGCATAGTAAGTACCTGTTGTTTTTGAGACCTTTTCACGGATCTAATTACCTCCTCGTGCAACTTCTTGTTGTATGAAGGTTGAATTCCACCTTCTTTGATGTTGTTATCGTCTTCAAACATTGAAGCTAAATAACTTGCTCTAGCATGAGATCGAGCATGTCTACTTTCAAACAATGAGTCATAATCCTTGAAGTTTGATTTTTTCAAATATATCACGATGGTAGATGGCAAAAGTATAGGATGGCATTGGAGGATCTAGAAGCTTAGATGGATCAAGAGACATAAATCTTTCTTTAGCTTGCTTAATATAAGTGGAGTTAAGGGGTGAAATACATTTTTCATTGCAAGAAATTGCAAACAAAATTGAGAAAATTGTTGATATCAACAGGTGAATATGGAGGAGATTTTCCATTGGTAAATTTTTTTTGGTTTGAATATGTTCACTACTTCCTTTATGTATTTGTCTATATATAAAAATTATAATAATGATTTAGATTTCTAGAGAACTTTTTTAACTTTATGTCCAAAAAAATAGAAAGGAAAAATATTAAAATTCTTAATTAATTATAGAGATTTGATTAATGGTCATTGAGAAGTAATAGTGTGAACAACTAAGAAAGGGATTAATTAGTGCTCTCAATAAAGCCAATATTTAATTATTTTCCTTTTCTGAAATTGTTAAGAGTATCAGTATTTGGCACCTCTTGATTTTGTCAAATGAATGAATATTTTGAAGGAAAAAACATTTCCTAAAATAAAACATGAAATATGATCTATAAAACTTAGGAATATTATTTGTGTAGCTTCACAATTCACATTTTTTTATTAAGAAACAACAAATTAAACTAAGAATATATTGGTCAATTAAGAGTGTGTGGTATGAAAGGAAAAGTTCAATTGGTCAAACTTTTGTAAAAAAAAAAAAATAAAATTCTTAGTGAAATGTGTTTCTTAAAAATGACGAAAATCCTATCTAGTGAAAGTACAGAAAAAAAAATTCACAACCAACATTCAATATAGATGATCTCCTCCCTCATAGCCCCATCCCCACCACTCCACACCCTACCCCTTACCCCCACTCCACTTCCCATAATATTTCTCTCAATTGTATACAAATATTTTTAAAATAGTATTTAGATATATATACCGGACTTAAAAAAAATAAGTTAATTTCCTGGAAAACTTTTTCTTTTGTACCAAACAACTACTAAATTTACCTCTAAACCTATCAAAAGACAGTCGTACAAGCACCAAATCATTTGACATCAACTAAATTCACATAATCACTACGTGAAACTTAAACTCTTAAATTATTTAATTCAAAAATGAGTTATGCAAACATTAACAATATGAAAACCATAATATAGAATTTAGTATTATAAGTAGACTATTAGTAATGCAACGATTATTTCTTGTTGAATTATTAATATGACAAATGTAGAAAAGATTGTTTATGGGGGAAAATTTTTTATAAAAATGTGTCTGCCGGGAGTCGAACCCAGGTCATTTGATGGAAGGCAATTATCCTAACCGTTCGGCTACAAACGCACATTCATAGATTGCCCAAGATATAATTTTTCAAATAGGAAAAAGGGTTCGATATACCTTTCGTTATAAAAATGGTTTATATATACTCCTATTGTTATACAAATGACTCACATATACCCATTTCCTCTAACGGAAGTGAAAAAATTAATTTTAATTATTTATTAAAAAAATTAATATTTAATAGACGTTGTCATTGCTGATATTAATCGACATTAAGAAAATAATTGGTTCAGTCGTAAATGTCAATTATCATGTATAAAATTTGAATAGGTCCGATTTGTATAATTATTAAGGAAATGATCTATTAAATTTATCGAGTTGTTTTTATCGACCTTAATCATTCAATCTCTCTTTTTTTTTTAAAAAAAAATATATATTATGCTTGACTTGCTTAATTTTCATTTTGGACTTTTCAGAAGGAGAAGACTCAAGTACTACATTATTGAATGAGTTGTCTTAGCTAGTGGCTAGGTCATTTTAATTCATTAACTCTAGCTAATTGATTATATGACCAAGTCAAGATAAAGAGTCCATACACCATTTATTATTGATATAATCCATCCGCCCTCGAATACTTGTCATGTTTTATTTTTCGAGTGTCAGATTAACTAATTAAGAGTTGAAGTGTTTGAAAGCTACACATAAAAAAATATTAGATGCAATAATATATATCAAAGTTTATATAATTTGATTCTGTAAAAAAGATGACAAGTAATTTGAACAAGAGAGTAATTGTTATAACAACATTTATCCCAACACAATACATAAAAAGAAAAAGAAAAAAGAGAGCAAAATCCAAATGCATCAAGCACTACTAAGAAAATGATAAATAAATTATATACAATCATCTGATATCTGAAATCCACTCCATCGATTATTGAGGATTTGTGCAGCATAAGTCTCCTTTTAGAGGAAAATGCTCGATACGATCCTAAATAAGGATGTCTTCATTCTCAGAACTCGAATCAAAATGTTATGACAAATTCCCTCTTTTATACTTTGCTATACTCAAAACTCCCATCCAATTCAACTTCCTCTTCTCCATGGTTCTTCTTGCAATGAGAGTATAACACAGTATATGCCACTAATAACAACAAATTAAACAAAGAAGAAATAATAACCAGAAATATATACATAAGTATCTGGTTAATTACCCCTTTATTAGGTTTATTAATCTTCAAATAACATAGGTACAATAATGATGAAATTATAGAAAATAAAATATTTAACATAAATCCATTTAATCTATTCCCCTTAATGAGTCTTTCAGCTTTTGCTAGGGCTTTAAATCCATAACAATCTTCTTCAATTACTGAAATAACTAAAGCCAATATCCAAACAATTGATAAATATAGAAAAAATAGGAAAGAAATTATTCCAACAAAAATTCCTATAGAGAAAAGGAAAATATTGCTAGAGGAAATTAAAATAGGACTTAATAAAAATAAAACAGTAAAAAAGTAACCAATACCTAACATGTTTGTGTATAATCTAGTTATAAATGCATATTTAAATGCCTTTGAGATTTTCAAAACAAATTCTTTGAGAGAAATATTTATATTAGATGATAATATAATTGTTGCAATTGTGTATAGAAAAGAGATTAAAGATAGACTAACAAGAATTGCAACATATATAATTAGAAAAATTCTAAAATCCTCCTTAATATCAGCAAAAATTTTCATGATTTTAAAGGTATCATCAATTGAAGTAGACAAAATTGATGCCTTTAAAATAATATCATGGAACAAGAATTTAAGTTCAAAATTAAAGATTGATAAAAGGATGGAAGAAAATAGAATTTGAAGAAAATATGCTAATGCAAATAGTTTTCCATTTTTTGGAATTAATTGAAGGGATTCTTTGAGAATTGAGAGAAAACCAAAAATATGATAAAACTCCATTAATAATTTTATGAGTCTATTCTTTTTGTTTGGATTCAACAATAGAATGATGAGCTTGCTATTTATATTGCTGCTTTGTTTGATTGGTAAGATATTAAAATGTGTAAGATATTTAATTGATTGGTATCATAAAACTCCATTCAAGTTTATTTAATTAGTAAAATATTTAAATGTGTACTGAGTCAATGCATTTTAATATTCTATGAGGGTAGAGCTAGAGGCGAACCCACATGTTTAATCTGATGGGGCGCAGGTGCATCCGTTAATTTTGAAAAAAAGTTATGTGTATATATATGTATACTATTTTTAAAAATATCTGTTAATTTTGAAAAAAAAGTTATGTGTATATATATATATGTATGCTATTTTAAAAAAATAGCAACAACTAAATATAATTAATTAGCTTAATATTGATGCAGTCAGAGTTTTCAAAAGAGTAAAAGGTTTTTGTAACATTTTTAATTGTGGAGAACAAGAAGTTAGGGTGTAATTCCTATTTTATAAGTTAGTCAAAATCTTTCACCATCATTCTTTTCTATGGAACTTTGACTATTAACTATTCTATGAATTAATAACTCCATCTTTGTATATATATTATTATATGATAAAGGAGTTAAATTTTTAATTAGTAAAAATCAACTATAAAAAATATGTATGTGAAGAAATTAAAGGTATGCAATATAATATATATTACATAATTTATTTATTTTTACCTATGTATATATATAATGTATTTTTTTCATAGGATTAATAATATTATTATACTAGAGCGTGTTTTGATGAAATTTTTTAGTATTAGATATTAATACTAATAACTATATAAATATTAGTTGAAGCAATTAATATGAGAAATAAAAAGTTAAGATTGTTGCAAGAAAGATTATTTCACTCATAAATAATAATATGTATGTAGTTTTATTTTGATTGTATGCAGATAGAGAAATTATTTTCTATCGATTCCAACCTTTGATGTTATAAAAAAAATCGTATGGAATAGAAGAAGAAAATATCAACATATATTTAATCTTTTCTAATAAATTCCTCGAGGAACTTGTCAAACAAGATTGATATATATAATTGCTGCTAGCTGTATGTTTATTTCCTAGAAATTACTATAATTGACCAATGACTATATTCTTTTGACCTTTTCGTATAGTTGGCTTTGTCTTAATCACAATTAACTTAATTTTCTAGAGATTTAAGTCTACAAAACGTACAAATAGTAATAGAAACAATTTTTCAGATGCTGCAAATTTTGGCTTACAAAATGTATTATTTTTTAAAAAAAATAAAAATATTTCTGACAAAATGCACTCTTCAAAATAAATAAATTTTAAAAATTTGATGAAACAAACAATAAGAACAAATTAACTTATAGAAATTATTCTCTTTAACGTATGATTCTGGACCTATGAAAATTATATCAACTCACTTGAAAATGGTTGGTATTGATTTTTTACCTCCATTTGTTCTATTTTAAGCAAACTGATTATCTTATAAGAAAACGTTAGATTATAATTTAAAATTTTATAAGTTACTACAAATATTAATATTTTGTTATAAGATTAAAAAAATTGTAAACAAATATTAAAATTGAATCTAATATTATCTGAAAAATAATCTATCAAACGATTCTTTAAAATAAAGATAAAATTTATATAGTAATTTATATAGAGATATTTGCATAAATTAGCCTATAGTAGTTTTAAAAGGGACTACTTCAACCAAAGACCTCA
Organism: Solanum stenotomum; assembly: GCF_019186545.1. Taxonomy (NCBI): domain Eukaryota; kingdom Viridiplantae; phylum Streptophyta; class Magnoliopsida; order Solanales; family Solanaceae; genus Solanum; species Solanum stenotomum. The sequence goes on from NC_064290.1 coordinate 52,877,219, forward strand.
TAAATAAAATAAAAACAACATAATTCTACTTCCATTGACAACTTCAAAAAGCTTTATACTTACAAAATCTTCAAATGCTTATAAAATGTATGGATTTTGAATTAAAAGTACAAAAATCCAAACTCACTATCTAGATCTCCTTAAATAATAATTATCCAAAAATTTCAAGAACTTAACAAAAAATGGTTTTTTGCAAGTTTTTTGGTTTTGTGAGAATTTTAAAAGAATCCATTCAACTTATTCCAAAAAATGGAAAAATCATGGGATTAATTACCATTTTTCATCTTCTTTTCACCTCAACATTCTTTTTATTTTTCAAATTCACCTCTGATTCTTTGTTAAGAGATATGTTTATTAAAGAATCCTTCATTCCTATTTCTAGTATAAATGGTTCTTCACTAACTAGTCTACTTTCTAGTATTAACCAAAATTTTAAACTTGTTTTAGCAATTGATTTTTCATTAATTTTTTCCTATTTATTCATCTCAATTTTCTCCACCAACACAATAATTTTAATTTCTTCTATATCATACTATAATAAAACTTTAAATTTCAAAGATTTAGGTATCATGATTTTCAAATCATTCAAAAGGCTTATTTTCACAATGTTTTACACCACAATTATTGTTATTGGATATTTTTTCTTTTGTTTTTCCATGGCAACTCCTTTTTTAGCTACCTCTAACTTATATGATTTTTCGATGGTTATTATTTTCGCGATATTCGCGTATATTATTTATCTCTATTTATCGATCGTTTGGGTGATGGCCTTAGTGGTTTCAATTATTGAAGAAGGTACTTATGGAGTTATGGCTCTTGGAAAAGCTAGAAAAATAATTAAGGGAAATGAGATGAAAGGGTTTATTTTAAATGTTGTGTTCAATTTATTGGCTTTAATTATTTTTTGGGGTACTCAAATTATTATTAAAAAATGGAATGTTAACAAGAAAAATTCAATGTTGATTTTGGTTAATGGTTCTTGTTTATTGAAGGTATTTGAGTTAGTGAATTATACAGTTTTATATGTTCATTGCAAGAAAGAAAAAGGGGATGAAGAGGTAATTGAATTACAAGAAAGTATTGAATATAGCAAGATCTATAATTTACCATTAACTATTGATGGTACAAATTAATCGAGATCGATCGTTAAGTTGCAATTGTTGGTTTTTAACGAGGAAGCTAAGTCATATAGTATGAACGAGTCATCAATTTGTGTCGATTATGACTATGTACTTTTCAATGAGAGTTGATTACGTCTCTATCATTTGTACAAAAGTAAAACAAAAGTGAATCTAGCTCAAGATGATTATGTAATTTGTAATAGGTCAATGTTTGGAGCTATTTTCCTCCCTTTGTTGTATGTCCTAGTGCCTACTTGTGGAAAACTACTCAAAGAAATAATACTAACAATATTTATGGCAAAAGAAAAAAGCTTCGAATTTCAGACCTCAATAACTTGTTGTTCATAGTATTTCATGATCAGTATTGAAAATAATAAAAAAGTAATGGAACATGCAGAACCATATATTAGATTACTCCAACCATGTTCAAATTTGAAAAAGTCAACAAATGATTTCAGAAATATAATTAAGTACTTGGGTTCATGTTTAAATAAATCAGACATGCTAGCTAGGTGAAATACTTAATTAATAGCCCACATACCATCAATTATTTTCAGAATTCTTGAATCTTTCTCTCTTCACTCACAACCCTAACTCTCACTTTTAAAAGGGAAAAACTGAATTAAAATCAGTCTAGACCCTTAATATAACCAAAAGAAATGGTTAGGGAAAAGACCAAAATACCCTTACAAATTCAGACTAAACTGCCCTATACCAACAGCCCAATTTCCAAAGGGAATAACTCACTCATACAAACTCGGCAGCGTTGGAAAGATCATTCCAAGGGCTTTCCAAACATAACTGGAAATACACCTAACTCATCCTGAGCTAGGAGTTATGACCGTGTGAATTTGACCAAAAACTCATTTTTTTTTCCATACTTAACTAAATTTCCAGATTTTGAATTCTTTCCAAAAATGACTATTTCCAATTACAAGCTTCTTCATAGCTATTTCAAATTGCACGATGTTACAAAGTAGACCAAATTTTAGGAGAAAAAATATTTTTTGCGAAGAACTATTCATGTCATACCAAATAGGGAAAAAGGGCAAAATATGCAAAGATATGACATGTGAATCTGACTCAATCTCAAAAGTTAGCTCATGAGGAGAGAATCACACAAATCCATATAAGCAGACCACCAATCCATTCTCCAACCAATGTGGGACTTTTAAGGATGTATTTGGGATGAAGTAAAATTTTTCTCATGTTTGGTTGGCATAAATGTTTTCCACATCAACTTATTTTTCTCAAAAATGACTAACTTTTAAAAGTAAGGAAAATATAACCCAAAACTTATTTTGAACCTCACACTTCAAGTTTACATCCTAACTCATGTTTCACTATCGATTCCGATCCTGACATTATTAATCCTAGATCTGACTTTTCATTCTCCATTGGAAACCTAATTCGCAACCTCGATTTGAGACCCAACTCCAGAGTTCTGGATTGAGTCGGAGTCCGATCTCGGGTTAGGATTGGAGATCGAATTTCGAGGATTTTGAATCAAGTGTCGGAGTCAAGTTTTAGATTGAGAGTCGAGGTCGATTTCATGTCAGGTTTCAGGTTTGGGTCCCGAATCAATTGTCAAGGTAGGATGTCAACATCAAATGTCGAAGTCAGATCCCATTTAGAAATTTTGGTCCTAGGTTAGGTGTCGGGGTCGTCTTGACTTGAAATAGCGTCTTAATTTTGGTGTTGGGTCTCAATTTGGGTGTTGGTATTAGATCAGGGCTTGGAAGTCGAAAGTCAAGTGTTGATGTCAGGGTTGGATCAAGGTTCAACATTCAGGTGTTTGGTCTTAGTTCAATAATTAGGTCATGAGTTGAATGTCAGAATCTGGGTCCCGAGGTTGACTCTTCGATTGGGGTCGGGTTTGGGGACCTAATTTAGAATCAAGACCTAGGTCGAGAGTCAAAGTGGGATCTCGAATCGGGGTCAAGTATTAGGTGAGGTGTTGGAGTCGAGAGTAGGGGTCGGGTGTCAAAACCCAAAGTAGACCCTAGACGTGACATGACGTTTAAGACTTCGAGAGGCTCTACACAAGCCACTTAGCATACAGCATACAAGATAATAGAATTGAAAGAGTTCGGAAGACAGTTTTATATCAAAGAGTTTGACAAAACGAAGCGGAAGTCTAACATAGTCTCAAAGTCATCTATTACAACAAGAATGATTGGGACGTAACCCATACATCACATACAATATCTGAAAAAGTAAAGACGATAAGAAATAAAAGGCTCGGCCCTCGAAATATGAGGACTCACCACTCTTCAAAAGCTACTAAGGTGATCACTAGCCACGACGATGCAGAATATGAGCGTCGGACCCTACATTAGTGAAATAATGTAGGCAAAAGTATATGTTAGTACAAAGAATGTCCAAGTATGATAGCTATGCATAAAAGTCATGAAATCATGCTAAAATGACTTTTCATGACTTGCAAAGACCAAAATAAAGCATAAGATAAGAGGTTAGAAAACATAAATCGTGATCATGGTCAATGCAAGTTAAATCATCTTTAAAACACATGTGAGATACTTTAAAAGTAATATTGGTTCATTATTGTGGAAAGTATCCATTAACCGATATAGACCATGTGAGCTATAACATGAAATCCAGTATACTCAGCCCACACCGAAGAGAGTGTCCTACTTGTCAAGGTAAGGACCATGAACTTCTAGTTTATGTAGATCCACTAGCTAATGTTTATCTATAACCATCATCACCTATCTAAGACAATCATCCTATAATGGCACATAGTTTTGTCCACTCGGTGATATACATAAATCCCACGGAATAGTTATTAGTCTTAACTAGTCTTATCATTATGGGACATGGGTAATCGCGGTTTGTCTCATCATTCTTGGAAAGGAACAATTAATCAACCAATCCAAGATAGAAATATCATAGAGTAGCTTCTTAGACTATGCGTGAGAAAACTTTTCACCATCCACGATCTTTTCATAATAACTTTTAAAGCCCATAGTCATTCACTTCATGCTAGAAATGTAATGACCCTAAAGGTCATTTTTGGAAATTTTCATAAAATGACCGTTTTACCCCTCCCGATAATTTCCCCAAGTCTTAATTGTTGTATTTTTGAAGTTGGTTTGGAGGAAAATTGATGAAATGTTGTGTTTTTGGAAAGTTGAGTTTTTAAGAGTTAAAGTTTGGTTAAAAGTGCTATTTCGAGTCATTTGGAGTTTCGAGACTCGAATCGAATTTCCATCGATTTCAAACTTTGTAAAACTCTTAGACTACGCATGATTACTTTCCTAATTGTGTTGGGGAGTAATGGGGATTGAGGATGGGTTTAATTTGTTGATTGAAATTGTTGTAAATGAAAGATGGGGAATAAAACGAGCTAAATGTGTTATATGTGACTTGAATTTGTTGAATAAGTCATGTGATAACTGATATTGAGGGTATAGAAGAGAATGAGTAGGCTACGATTGATACAGACATTGATGTTGAGACAGATGATGTGTAATACTATGATGTGGTCGTGATATGGTTGTGATTGAGACAGCTGATGTGTAATACTATGATGTGGTCGTGATATGGTTGTTATTGAGACAGATGATGTGTAATACTATGATGGATCGTGATATGATTGTGATTGATGACATGTGCATATTCACTATTCATGCTATGTGTGAACTATCTATTGCATGAGTTCTGAGACACTGATATGAGAATGGATGGATATGAGACACAGTTGAGACTAGCTCCGGCTAGCGATTTGGATGCCGATGGGATCTGGTTCCGGCGGTGATACATGGTATATGTGTGGCCTCCATGGGTTCTGATTTGAGTATTCAGCGCGGACTAATTACGTCAACAGATGTGTATCGTAGTACAGACATGCATCACGACTACATGACATCATTATTGCATTTTGCATCGCATTTGCCTTATCTTTGTCTATGATGTGTGGATTGTATCGGTTTACCCTTCTTATGTGGAATTTGATCTACTTGCTCTTATTTGTTGATTTGAGGTTGATGAGGATATACTGTTGGTTCTGGCTGTTGAATATGATCTGTATAGTATATGTTGGTTGGTTTGCTGCTAGATTGAAGTTTCGGTGGTTCGGTTGGGATTGAAAGGAGATGTTTGTAGCTGCTAGTTTTGCTTAGTTTAGAGTTACTTGCGAGTACCTGTGGTTTTCGGTACTCACCCTTGCTTCTACACAATTGTGTAGGTTAACAGCTCTCTCTCAGATTTGGCTTAGTAGTTTCTTTAGAAGATTGAGCTTCGAGACATACTCGAGAGGTAGCGGTTCATTCCAGACGTGCACTTGAGTTATCTTTACTTTCAATTTTGTTTTATTCGAGAACTATACTCTAAGACTTGTATATTTTTATTCGAATTCTGTATTTAGAGGTTTGTACATGTGACAACCAAATTCTGGGTAGTGTTGAGTCTTAATTAAAGTCTTCCGCTTATTTATTATCTTTTATTCTTGTATTTCTACTTCTCTATCGTTGTGGTTGGGTTAGGCTGATGTGTTTGGTGGGAAATGGACACGTCCCATCACATCCAAATTTGGGGTGTGACAAAAATGGTATCAGAGCCCCAGGTTCATAGGTCTCACGTGTACAAGCCAGGTCTAAGTAGCGTCTCGAGGATTGGTACGGAGACGTCTGTACTTATCTTCGAGAGGCTATGGTGACTTTTAGGAAAGATCTTTATTACTTGATTCTCTATCGTGCGTCCTTGGTCTGATCTAATTCTTATCACTTCATTCTGTTCTCTCTCTCATTGTAATGACTCGTGGTTGGTCCTGCGTGGGTGCGAGTTTAGGTGTCATTGCGTGATTTTAGTGTTAGATTTGGTTTTGATGCGGAGGTGATAGGCTTGTGGAAAGGAAGTGTGATCAGACATGGAATTCTCTTCGAGACGAGTGAGTAATGTTGTGGCCAAGGGATGTGTTTTGAGTTTATGGTATTGGAAGATGAACATTTATTAAGAGACTTCAGGAATGTCTTATTTCTCCGGTCATTTATTCAACAACGAGAATAGTACTTGTGTGACTTATACGACGGAAGTGGCTAGACAATGAAGAATGGTGTAAGTAAGAGAATGACTATGTTGAGAGTGCTGCGACTTTGGAAACTACAGTTGTGAAGTTCGTCATAAGGGAATAGATTGTGTAGTATATTATGATGATGAAGTTGCACCAACCAAAATCAAAAGTTCTACGATGGTTCTATAGTGTGAGTGTATATCATTACAGGGTCATTGTACGGCGACTACGACGGTACTCATGTTATCTTGGTTAGGGTTATGGGCTATGTTATTTTTGCCATCGATCGGGCTTACGAAATTGTGCATATCATTTTCGGCTGGAGACTAAAGTGCTTTGGTAATGTTTTGCAACTATTTAATGAGTGTAAATGAACAGGTTGTTTGAGTACGATCTTCTCAATGGATCTGATGTCTTCTAGTGGTAGATTTAGCAGTTGTTCATGATGTGGTACTAGTGATATATGGAAGCGAAGAAATCTGAGTTGTCAGCTGTTTCACCTAATCGGGTCAGAAGGTTGATGTTGCATTCTCGATTGAGAAATCAAGTGGTTGCTACTATGAACGCTTGAGTTAAGCATTAATTATAAGAAAAGTTATAGTGGTGGATCGAGTGAATCGATCCTGTCTTGTTTCTAGGATAAGGTACGACCCTTGGGTGGTCATGATTATATTGGGAACTAATGACTTCATGATGAGTCAAAAGAAATGGGCAACAATAAGCCATGGATGGAGAAAGTTTTAACAAGTATACTCGTGTAAAGGCAATTAAGGATTTTAGCGAGAAGGTACAATTAAAAAGGAATCGGGTTGGTTTTGTCAAGATGTGGGTTGGCAAGGTAAGAGATGATTGGTTGTATCAACTTTTTAGCCATTGGAAGGACTTTTGCATGGTTTGAGTTGTAGCAGTTAAATACTTGTGATTGTAGAAGAGTTCGATGAAGTTTCATTTGAGAAGTTTGACTTAAGGTAAAAGGTAATATGCGGTGGATGTTTGGCCAAGAAACTATAATGATAAATGATTTACGGCAAGAACAAGAATCTTGCGCGATGGATATAAGTTAAGAGATGTGAAGGAATAAGACATCACGTGTAGATCCTTAGTTTGAAGTTGAGGATTGTGTAAATTTCTGCTTTTATGTTAAATATGACAATGCAGGTGGATTGGTTCAGCACAAATGTATGATGTGTTATCAACTACTTTCTGAACACTTGGTATTGGTGTTGGTGGTAAACGTTGATGTATGAGGAATTCTGCTGTTTTTGAATTGGTTTAAATTGTTCAGCTTATGGTAGGTGGCTTACGAGTGTCCAACCGGAAGGACTTATAGCTCTACATGGTTATTGAGGATTTTGAATTGGGTTGATAACTCTATTTATGGAATTATCCAAACTGTAGTAACGCATTACATAGATCCTTGATGGTAAATAGAGGTTGCGTGCTCATAGTATACGAAATTATTTGAGTAACCAAGAACTGCTTCAACTTTCGGCATGATATATATGATGGTTTGAATAATAGTTGAAGCTGGGTAAGTAAAGGATCGCGTGTAATCGATATTGGTCGTGATTCAATAGTTCTATCTCAATGAAAAGGTACTATGACATTTAGAACTTGGATAATTAGCGATTGGGTGAGATCCATATCGATCGTGGAATGCTTCAATGGAAGGAGGAAGGACCATAATTCAAAATTTTGGAAGCAATGATGTGTTTCTAAGAATGACTGGATACTAGTGGCCGTCTGAGGGTAAAGTAACTGGCCGGTGTGACTATGATGTTCTGGTAGTATTGATATTGCTGGCTTTAATGGATTATTGTAAAGAGTATGAGAAAATGGATAAATTGAGTATGTCTATGATTGTTATGAGGCAGGACTGGCTGATTGTGAAGTCAGACGAATGGAAAGGTGTGTTATGGACATCGTGGAAGGGATATCTTGGGTTGTTCAATTTTGGTTTTGTATATTCTTATGTGACCACCTACCTCATTTCAGACATGGTTTTGGATTTGATTCTCTATCTATGTTCAGACATGTTTTTACTTTTGTGGGTGGATGCCTAGTGGTGAATCGGATGGACCGATTCATGCTTTCTTGGCAGAATAGAATACTTATATGGGTGGGACGATTCAGAGATAGTAGGTTCGATGTGGTATTAGGGTGGTGGAAGGTTTTCGAAAGTTCTACAAGTGTCATCTTGCTTTTGGAAAAGTATAGAGAGGCTACCGTATGTGGCTACAGTTTTTGGCTATTTTGGTATTTATCTTGCCCCTGTATGCATGGTTCAGCTAGGTGTGGTTCGATGCTTAGGTGGCCCGTGGGCCTAGTTCTTCCGTTGCTAGAGTTGTCTACAATTACGGATCCTACTTCAGTGTTTTAGTGGCATCCTTAGAGGTTTGATATGCTTGGGTGGGTCGATCATCAGTTGGATACTTGATCATTTCTATCTGTGGGTTAGATAAACGTGATTATTCCAAGATGGGTGCTCGATGGATATGCATCAGAGAAGTATGACTCAGACTTATGGAAATGTGGTAATGAGAATGGAATTTTTTCTAGAGTCGGTGATGGTTCGTGTGTTGTGAGAGCTTGGTGACTGATTTAGGTTCATCCTTGATTTTTCTGTGGTTATTGATTTCGAAATTTCTCTCGTGCTTACATGATTAGGGGTTTGTCATGGTAAATATGTTGTGGTTTTGAGATCTTAGATTCAGATTCAGTCTTTGAGTTAGTCAGTGATTTGAAATAACCCTTTGAGGGTTATGTTGTCAAGATTGATTTGGGAATCCTTTTTATGGATCTTTGGGATAAGGTTTAAGAATGGGTTCGTTTGGAGTAGTAATTATTGAGTTCGGAAATTTCACCTGGGGTTGATAGCGGCGAGTATTTTTTTGCCTTCTTCTACTTTATGTTCGAGGACGAACATGATTTTTAGTGGTGAATAATGTAATGACCCTAAAGGTCATTTTTGGAAATTTTCATAAAATGACCGTTTTACCCCTCCCGATAGTTTCCCCGAGTCCTAATTGTTGTATTTTCGAAGTTGGTTTGGAGGAAAATTGATGAAAAGTTGAGTTTTTGGAAAGTTGAGTTTTTAAGAGTAAAAGTTTGGTTAAAAGTGCTATTTCGAGTCATTTGGAGTTTCGAGACTCGAATCGGATTTCCGTCGATTCCAGCAGTTTTAGAATTTCGAAACGGGTCTATAAGAATTTACGGAGTTGAATTTGGAGTTAAAACGAAGATTTGAGGTCCTAAGTTGCTAAAATTGTGAAATTTTGATCAAAAGTTGACTTTGGTCAACAAACGAGGTTTCGTTGTTCGAAATGGAATTCCGAGGGCACCGTTGGATTCAGGGGGTGATTCTAAGTGTAGAATGAGTCTTGGTTGAATTTTTAGAGGCCCCGAGTGCGTTTCGAGTTTTTGAGCCTAAAGTTAGTTTCTTGACGCCTTATCGGATATCGGGTCAAGGAGACCTCGAATTCAAATTCCGACGATTTCATTGAGTCCAAAATATCATTTTCAAGCTAGTAGCATATTTGGTTCGTGTTCGGGAAGTGCCAAATGAGTTTTGGGTGAGCTTTTAATCTTCTTGGATGCTTTGACACTATTTCAACAAATTGTGGCAACTAAAGGGTTCATTATTAGTTTTAAAGGTCGAAAATTTTTTTCGAAGGTTCTGAAATTTGGAGCATGAATTATAGGACTTATCTGCAAATTTTGGTGCATTTTCGCTAACCCGAGATTGGACTTTTATCGCAAATAAGAAATAACTGTTTGCCGAGCAGAAATGATATTTGACTGGGCAAACGAGCATGAAATTGAGCTCCGATTGAACGAGCAGGTCCGTATCATTATTTTAAGGATCATTTTACATAAAAAATTTCCAGATTTGGGTATCGTTTTCCGGTATGAGACTTTTGGACCGCTTTGCCCTTTTTTCCTAAATTTCTTGATTTTGGTGTCATTGGACTCAAATTGTGATTGTGAATAATTGTTTGAATAGATTATCGTGATCCAGATTATACTCGGAAAGGAAAGGCTCAAGTCAAGTAACTTTTGGAGTTCGTTTTAAGGCAAGTGGCTTCCAAACTTTGTAAAACTCTTAGACTACGCATGACTACTTTCCTAATTGTGTTGGGGAGTAATGGGGATTGAGGATGGGTTTTATTTGTTGATTGAAATTGTTATAAATGAAAGATGGAGAATAAAACGAGCTAAATGTGTTATATGTGACTTGAATTTGTTGAATAAGTCATGTGATAACTGATATTGAGGAGATAGAAGAGCATGAGTAGGCTATGATTGATACAGACATTGATTTTGAGACAGATGATGTGTAATACTATGATGTGGTCGTGATATGGTTGTGATTGATGATATGTGCATATTCATTATTCATCCCATGTGTGAACTATCTGTTGCATGAGTTCTGAGACACTGATATGAGGATGGATGGATATGAGACACAGTTGAGACTTGCTCCGGCTAGTGATTTGGATGCCGATGGGATCTGGTTCCGGCGGTGATACATGGTCCATGTGTCGCCCCCATGGGTTTTGATTTGAGTATTCAGCGCGGACTGATTACGTCAACAGATGTGTATTGTAGGACAGACATGCATCATGACTCTATGACATCATTATTGCATTTTGCATCGCATTTGCCTTATCTTTGTCTGTGATGTGTGGATTGTATCGGTTTACCCTTCTTATGTGGAATTTGATCTACTTGCTCTTATTTGTTGATTTGAGGTTGATGAGGATATACTGTTGGTTCTGGCTGTTGAATATGATCTGTTTAGTATAGGTTGGTTGCTTTGCTGCTAGATTGAAGTTTCGGTGGTTCGGTTGGGATTGAAAGGAGTTGTTTGTAGCTGCTAGTTTTGCTTAGTTTAGAGTTACTTACGAGTACCTGTGTTTTTCGGTACTCACCCTTGCTTCTACACAATTGTGTAGGTTGACAGCTCTCTCTCAGATTCGGCTTAGTAGTTTCTTTAGCAGATTGAGCTTCGGGACATACTCGAGAGGTAGCGGTTCATTCCAGACGTGCCCTTGAGTTATCTTTACTTTCAATTTTGTTTTATTCGAGAACTATACTCTGAGACTTGTATATTTTTATTCGAATTCTGTATTTAGAGGTTTGTACATGCGACAACTAAATTCTGGGTAGTGTTGAGTCTTAATTAAAATCTTTCGCTTATTTATTATCTTTTATTCTTGTATTTCTACTTCTCTATCGTTGTGGTTGGGTTAGGCTGACGTGTCCGGTGGAAAATGGACACGTGCCATCACATCCAAATTTGGGGTGTGACAAGAAACTCCCTACTACTAATGGAAATAGTTTTGAAAGTGTGATCTATTATCATTTATGGCATATCCGGATACCATACTAATCAAGACCCAATTTAGGAAAATAGCCCGAAAAACATTGGGGGCAAATCTATATGTCGTTCATGTCATGTGACCAAGCCCCATAGAACATATAGATACCTTCATCTATAAGCTTACTTGAGACGTAAGCATTACTTTCATAAAACCTACATTTTTCAATAATTCATAAGCTTCATCATGTTTTCAAAGTCAAAGCATCCTCAATTTCCTTTACATCAATTTGATAAAGAAAAGGCATAAATATCTTCATAAACTTCATCTTTCATAATTCAAAATCCACATCATATCATCATAGTCTAGAAAACATGGGTTATGCATGGGTTCATGGGGAATTCAACTTAAAACATGCAATTCCCTTACTTTAATTCATGCATAAGAAGACTTAAAACAATCAATTGGATCAACATTGAAAGGAACTCATGGCAATTGAATAAAACACTAATTTGATTGGGGAATCTACCTTTCCAAAAGTGAAGAATTTAGGAACCCTATGGAGGAAAGAGCTCCATAGGTGAAGATTAGCATACCTTGATGCCAAAAGCTTGCAACTAATGGCGGATTTGGAGACTTGATCTTGAAACCCTAGACTTCTTCTTCTTCCTTAGAGAGAAATTTTTGAGAGGATGACTTGATCAACTTTTGAAAATTTAAGAGAATGAATTGAATTGGATGATTTTGGAGGTAAAAGTGTTTATATAGGACTTAGGATAGAAGGTAAAACGACATAGTCTTGAGTTAAAACAATTGGGAAAAGACCCATATGATCCTTACTTAAAACTGCCGAAATGCCTCCCACGAGGGGCTTCACGGGCCGTCTAGATCTTGATGGCCCGTCAAGTGGGTCGTGAAGAAACTTTTCCCGACAAGGCTTCACTAATACGGACATAAGTTTTTACTCCGAGTTTGGAATTAGGCAAAAAAATAAAGATATTTTCTGAAAAATGTTTTTCATTCACCAATCATACACTAGAAAATATTTTTCACTCATCAACAAACATGAGAAAATAAGTTAGAAACCAACTAATTTTCAAAGAAAACATTTTCCATGAAAAATATTTTTCCTTCATACCAAACATACCCAACCCACTGTAACAACCCCTTCACATTCAGGCCCAATTGGAGCGTGGACTAAAGCCCATGTAAGGATTCGGCACCTAGTCCTAACTCAACCCAAAAAGCTAACTCATGAGGGGGCGATTGCACAAATCCATATAAGTAGATCATCAGTCTATTCCCCAACTAATGTAAGACTTTTAACCCACTCTAACAAAATATGCCCATTAACTTTGTGATTTAGAGCGAATATACCCTCATTAAAAAAGTGATGCATAAATACCCCTCATTTAATAAATGGTGCATATTTACCCTTTTTGCTAACTGACATTTTAATATATTGGCTTCTTGGTCACAATTAGACAAAAGGTTTCGTATTCCAAACTTATAACAGTTCATTGCTGGTGTCTTGATGAGAACAAACTTTTAGGCATTAATCTTCCTGGCATGGAACCAATTGGCGACTTTTCACAATTGCTCTGCTTTAACCTCTCTACATCTTTCAAACAACAAGCCATATCGAACGTGTATGGAACTGTCGTCTTCTGTTTGAACAGTTGCTCGATTCTATGACCAAACAGGGGACCCTGAAATACGGTTGCATTGACCCAAGGGTGGTCACTTGAACACCCTCCGTTAAGGTTGCTTATAGAAAATTAATACTGTGCATATAGGTCAAAAATGACATTTTAGAGATATATACTAAAGTTCTAAACACCCTTAACGAAATTCCTGAAACCGAGAATTTATATCCGCCCCAAATTGCGATGGTTTTGTGGAGATATATCATTCTCTATAATAGTTTTTGAAATATATTATATTCATATTATCTTATATGACATAATTTAACTTAAAAAGAGAAAACCCAAACCAAATTTGTTTTAATTAGTTCGGAGCAAATAACATTTTTTTCAATCGAAATTGAATAATACAAAGCTCAACCGAAAAACCAAATGGTCATCCCTAAATTTTTAGGAATGTAACCATAAGGACACATAACGAGATGATAACATATACAAGATTCGAATCAAAGAAAAACAACATTAAGTAATCACACGAATGTCAATGGAACCGTATTTCTAGTAACATATACAAGATTTGAACCAAAGAAAAACAACAACATCTATATATGGCCATAGATTTTATGATTTCACTAATAAATAAAAGATACAAACTTTAAATTGTAACATTTTGAAATTTATAAATCTCAACTACATGCATCTAAATCAAATGACAAAGTATTTTCTGATGTATCAAAAGTTAATCCTATACCTTGAAGTTGATTAGTTCCTATTATTGAATGAGATCTATTCCACCCCATGAAAGCCAAACAATAATATCCATCAAAGTGTATCATAACTCGTTCTTTTGCCAATAACAACATGTTCTTAGGGTTTACATCGCCAAAGTACAACTTCACAACGGGAAAGTACAACTCTCGCCCACTTGGATCCACTTTAACGCATGTGTCTAGAGACTTGTACGGACTTTCAACCAGAGGAATATCTTTTATTTCACTTCTAAATATGTAACGGAATACGGTATACAAATCTTGAGGAAATCGACTAATAAATGTACCTGTATCCACGAGAACCCCACCGCCACCACCTTTTGTAAAAGTCCACCATGATGGGTGGACCGGAATTTCCTTATCGTTAATAAAAACTTTATAAAGGTTGACATAATAAAATAAAGGGAATTTATAATTTTGTAATAATTTTGCCGATGTTGTCCTTGGCCACGTGGAGGTATGAAAACTAAGAGAAGATGACTTTCCCGAAAAAAATCCGGGTAGACATATGGACATTAAATCCGCCTCAAATTGTGATGGTAATGAATATGATCCGACATTTACTCTTCGCCCAAGACCAACCATTCCAGAATAGTAACCACTAAAATTGGCTCGACCCATTTGATCTTTGCCACATCCAAATGTAACCCTAATGGGTCGATGGTCTAAAACAAAAGTAATAACATCATCTCCCATAAAACCCTTTGATCTTTGTCCACTTACAAATCTAATATCGTACGTACACTCATTATTATAAGCATTACATTTATAAGTTTTGTCCACATCATCTAAACATCTTGAACCATGTACGATACAATCGATTTTTCGATATGTTTTCGAATTTGTAGGGAAATATAAAGGATCAACTTGCTTGTAACACTTATTTGCCTCACATGGTCCACATTGCCACCAAACTAAATCACTACCAGTGTCTATTTGCAATAAAGTCTTAACTTCGCTACTGCCTAGCAAAAAAGACGCAACATACTCACCATGTGCAAAATAAACACTTGTTGATTTTGGAACCTTTTCGCGGATTTTAACATTTGCACCTTCTTTGACATTGTTGTTGTCCTCAAGAATTGAAGCTATATAATTTGCTCTATCCTCACATCGAGCAAGCCTATTTTTAAGTAACGAGTCATAGTTCTTGAACTTTGACTTTTCAAATACATCGCGATGGTAAATAGTAAAAGCATAGGATGGCATTGGAGGATCCGGAAGCTTAGATGGATCAAGAGACATAAATCTTTCTTTAGCTTGTTTAATAAAAGTTGAGTTTAGGGGTGAAAAATATTTTTCATTGCCCCAAACTGCAAACAAAATTGAGAAAAAAATTGATATGAAAAGGTGAAAATGGAGTGATTTTTCCATTTTGTATAGAAATAAGTACAGGAAAGGTATTTTGCAATCATTTATATATACTGATTTAGTTTTATTGAAAATATTTAATTTTATGTCAAAAAAGGAAAAAACACCAAAAGTTGATTATAGAGATATGATTCTCTTTGATGAGTCATAGTTTTGAACAACTAGGAATTAAATCATTTCTTAATAAGGCTAATATCATTTATTTATTTTCCATTTTAATCCACTATAACTATTAAGAGGATCAAAGTTTGACTCCTACTTATTCTTGTCAAATGAAAGAAAATATTTGACTTTATATGAAATTTGATAGATTTTTTCATTTCCGGGTTTGAACTCGAGAATTTTGGTCAAAGTTGAAGGTATTTCAACCATTTCATTACAATCTACGTTGATAGTCTTAAATAGTTTTTAAAATATATTATTGAGCAGTCTAGTCATTTAAGATGGTCAAATTTGATTACTTTTGTTTTCCTTCTAATATTTAAAAAATTATGATTGTTAAATTTAATGAGAACTGTGAGGGAAAAAAAGATTTTTAGGAAATTCATATTTAAAGTGTAATATTTGCTAATTTTGGTCTATTTATGGTGTAATTCAAATTAATCAAATATCAATACGAATACTGAAATTAGATGAGGAACAAGAAATTAAAATTGTAACATTTTTCAATTCTTGATTAATTACATGCATCAATGTCAAAGGACAAAGCATTTGCACTAGTATCAAAAGTTAATCCTACACCTTGAAGTTGATTATTTTTTAATATCGCGATATCGCTTTTCCACCCTATAAAAGCCAGGCAATAATGCCCGTGATAGTGCACAACAACTCGATTTAGTGCTAGAAGCAACATTGTACTCTGATTTATATTTCTCTATCGTTAATAAAGACCTTATAAAGGTCAAGATAATAAAGTGTAGGGAACCTATAATTTGGTAATATTTTTGTTGATGTTGCTCTTGGCCATATGGTTTTATGAAAATTAATAGTTGACCCCTCTCTTGAATAAAAACTTGGTAGACACATAGAAAATAAGTTCGCGCTATATTGAGATGGTAAAGAATATGCACCCACCTTTCGTAGGCCAACACTACGTCCAATGCCAACAATTCCAGAATACATACCACAAAAATTTTGTTGACCCGTTTTATCTCTAGCACATCCAAATGTAACCCTAATGGGTCGATGGTCTAGAACGAACGTAATCACATCATCTGCCAAAATACCTCTTGTTCTAGATCCATCGGTATAATTTAAATCGTAGATACACTCATGACTAATTTGATCACAATGTAAAGTTGGATCCCTAATCATGCAATTTGAAGGTCTTCAAAAGCAATCTATTTTTCGAAATGTTTTGGATGTAGTAGAATAATACAAAGGTTGTTTTTGTTTGTAACACTTATTTGCATCACATGGTCCACATTGCCACCAAAGTAAATCACTCCCACTATCTATTAGTAAGAAACTTCTGACTTCGTTACTGCCAAGTAAAAAAGATGCTACATACTCACCATTTGCATAGTAAGTACCTGTTGTTTTTGGGACCTTTTCACGGATCTTATTACCTCCTCGTGCAACTTCTTGTTGTATGAAGGTTGAATTTCCACCTTCTTTAATGTTGTTATCGTCTTCAAACATTGAAGCTAAATAACTTGCTCTAGCATGAGATTGAGCAAGTCTACTTTCAAACAATGAGTCATAATCCTTGAAGTTTGATTTTTCAAATATATCGCGATGGTAGATGGCAAAAGTATAGGATGGCATTGGAGGATCTAGAAGCTTAGATGGATCAAGAGACATAAATCTTTCTTTAGCTTGCTTAATATAAGTGGATTTAAGGGGTGAAATACATCTTTCATTGCAAGAAATTGCAAACAAAATTGAGAAAATTGTTGATATCAAAAGGTGAATATGGAGGAGATTTTCCATTGGTAAAAATTTTTGGTTTGAATATGTTCACTACTTCTTTTATTTATTTATCTATTTATAAAAATTATAATAATGATTTAGATTTCTAGAGAACTTTTTTAACTTTATGTCCAAAAACATAAAAAGGAAAAATATCAAAATTCTTAATTAATTATAGAGATTTGATTAATGGTCATTGAGAAGTAATAGTGTGAACAACTAAGAAAGGGATTAATTAGTGCTCTCAATAAAGCCAATATTTAATTATTTTCCTTTTCTGAAATTGTTAAGAGGATCAGTATTTGGCACCTCTTGATTTTGTCAAATGAATGAATATTTTGAAGGAAAAAACATTTCCTAAAATAAAACATGAAATATGATCTATAAAACTTAGGAATATTATTTGTGTAGCTTCACAATTCACATTCTTTTATTAAGAAACAACAAATTAAACTAAGAATATATTGGTCAATTAAGAGTGTGTGTGGTATGAAAGGAAA
This sequence comes from Solanum stenotomum, assembly GCF_019186545.1. NCBI lineage: Eukaryota > Viridiplantae > Streptophyta > Magnoliopsida > Solanales > Solanaceae > Solanum > Solanum stenotomum. The sequence continues at coordinate 52,894,888 of NC_064290.1, forward strand.
AGTTCAATTGGTCAAACTTTTGTAAAAAAAAAAATAATTCTTGGGGAAATGTGTTTCTTAAAAATGATGAAAACCCTATCTAGTTAAAGTATAGAAAAAAAAATTCACAACCAACATTCAATATAGATGATCTCCTCCCTCATAGCCCCAACCCCACCACTCCACACCCTACCCCCTACCCCCACTCCACTTCCCATAATATTTCTCTCAATTGTATACAAATATTTTTAAAATAGTATTTAAATATATATACCGAACTTAAAAAGAATAACTTAATTTTCTGGAAAACATTTTCTTTTGTACCAAACAACTACTAAATTTACCTCTAAACCTATCAAAAGACAGTCGTACAAGCACCAAATCATTTGACATCAACTAAATTCACACAATCAATACGTGAAACTTAAACTCTTAAATTGTTTAATTCAAAAATGAGTTATGCAAAAATTAACAATATGAAAATCATAATATATAAATTAGTATTATAAGTAGACTATTAGTAATGCAACGCCGGGAGTCGAACCCAGGTCACTTGCTTGGAAGGCAATTATCCTAACCATTCGACTACAAACGCACATTCTTAGATTGCCCAAGATATAATTTTTCAAATAGGAAAAAGGGTTTGATATATCACTTTACTTTTCTATTTAGATCTTATATATCTTTCGTTATAAAAATGGTTTATATATACTCCTACTGTTATACAAATGGCTCACATATACCCATTTCCTCTAACGGAAGTAAAAAATAATAATTTTAATTATTTATTTAAAAAATTAATATTTAATAGACGTTGTCATTGCTGATATTAATCGACATTAAGAAAATAATTGATTCAGTTGTAAATGTCAATTATCATGTATAAAATTTGAATAGGTCCGATTTGTATAATTATTAAGGAAATGATCTATTAAATTTAACGAGTTGTTTTTATCGACCTTAATCATTCAATCTCTCTTTTTAAAAAAAAAATATATATATATTATGCTTGACTTGCTTAATTTTCATTTTGGACTTTTCAAAAGGAGAAGATTGAAGTACTACATTATTGAATGAGTTGTCTTAGCTAGTGGCCAGGTCATTTTAATTCATTAACTCTAGCTAATTGATTATATCACCAAGTCAAGATAAAGATGTTAGGACCGAAATAAGCAGGTGTAATGCGGAAGCTAGCAAAGCAAACCTCGAAAGACCACGAGTAAGAAGACAAACGAGAAACACACCAAAAGAGACAGATTTAACGTGGTTCGATCAATCGACCTACGTCCACAAAGGAGATCAACAATCCACTATAATTATGAGAGTACAAAATATAGAGGATTGCTCATCTCCTTTGTGGACGTAGGTCGATTGACCGAACCACGTTAAATCTGTCTCTTTTGGTGTGTTTCTCGTTTGTCTTCTTACTCGTGGTCTTTCGAGGTTTGCTTTGCTAGCTTCCGCATCACACCTGCTTATTTCGGTCCTAACAAGTGGTATCAGAGTCATGGTTCAATGATGGAACCATGTTAGAGATGAGTGTTCATCTTGGTGGGTGTAGTTCTAGTCGCAACCTTTTTTACAGTAATGAAGATTTTGTTGGAGAAACTGTTTCAGAGAGGTTCTCTGTGTCGAGACGTAGATTTGATGGAGGAGCTTATGGAGAAGAGATACAAGATCCTAAAAATTATGTGAAGAAGGTGGACAAATTTATTTTGTCAGAAATTCAGGCCAATGGGGAGATTTGTTGGAGTTATTTGCCTTGATTTCTTACCATAAATAAGTTTTCCTTTTAGGAAAAGGTTTTAATATTTTGACTAGTCCTTTTCTTGTAGGAAAGATTTTAGGACTCTATAACATCCGACAATTTAAAATGAATATGAAGAAGCTTGAAATTGGAAGTAGTCACTTTTGGAAAAAGTTCAGAATCTGGAAAATTTGGCTAAGTCCAGAATCTGGAAATTTGGCTTAGTTCAAAATCTGGAAATTTGTGTAAGTGTGGAAATCAGTGAGTTTTTGGCCAACTTTGAGCAGTCATAACTCCTAGCTCAGGATGAGCCAGAAGTAGTTCCAGTTATTTTTGGAAAGCCCTTAGAACGATCTTTCCAACGCCATCGAGTTTGCTCAATTCCGAGTTCATATGAGCGAGTTATTCCCTTTGAAAGTTGGGCAGTTGGCAGGGAGTCCTATTGTGCCGTAACTTTCCTAACCTTTAGTAAAATCACTGTTTGAAATGTTCCAAGTATAAATCAATTTGAGAAATACTTAGAAAGAGTCGCCACTTAATTTTTAAAGAAATTAAGAAAACTTATAATTTTCAAAGATTTAAACAAAAAAAATCATTTGAAAATACCAAAGAAGGTTCGGGGTTCAATTTACACTTTGAGAAAGGTTTAAGCATTCGAAATGCCCGCTAACATGCGGTTGACCTGCGACTTGACTAAAATATATTTTGACTATTTTTAGGAAAATGGTTTAACATAAAAGAAAATATGATAATTTACAACATTCAATTAACTCTGAAGAATAGTTAAAAAACGAACATTTTATATTTCATTTTTACTTTGTTAGAGAATGAGATCCAAAATGAAACATTTGAATTAAATTACAAGTGATTAGAATATTAATATAAAACTAGATTAATTAGAATTTATTTAATTTATTTTAAACTAATTTAATAAATTAAAACATGAAAATCATTTCTTATTAATTGACTAAACCTTTTGAGAAAAATGACTAAGTATTTATAATAATATTTTACATTATTAGATTAACTTTGAAAAAATAGTTAAACAAAGAGCAATTTTTTTATTTTTTAAGAAAATGGGACCCTAATTGAAACATTTGAATTAGAGACAAGTAATTAGAATTTTAACGAAACTAAATTAGTTGATTTTCATTTGAGTCATTTTTGGTTTATGAAAAAAAAAACTATTTTAAACTAATAAAATAAAAGAAAAAAAAGTTTTGACTAAAGATTATAAATGACAATACAAAAGTTGATAAAAAGAGATTTGTTAGAAACAAAACAACACAGAGAAATAGCTCGTCTTTTGGGGGATCCAACTAAGTTGATTTACGATTATACAGTTAGAGTTAAACAACAAATAATAAGTAATTAAATAATTAAAGAGTAAGGGATAAATTGAATTCGGCCCCCTTTTGGGCTAATTTCGTTGTTGTTTTTGGGGTTTAACACAATTCCCATTTTTGGTAAACAACTGATGTATATCAGTGTATATCGGCATGCATATCAGCCATTTTCATGTATTTCTTGCTTCCAAACACCTGTATTTTACTCCAGCCCTGTATTCCTGCGTTTTTGACCTGTATATGATATTTTAGTACTTATGCTAGTATATACAGCATGTATATCAATGTATACATGTTGTATCTCAGCCCACTTTCAGCTTTCCAGAACCTGTTAATCAAATTTCAGGCCTTATTTGATGCTTTCAACTTGTACACCTGCTCTCGACGGCCTGGCCGACTCAAATGACAAGGAAAAGAGCCTTTACGGCTCGACTTGGAAATGCAAAGAAGAGAAGTCCATCATGGACTCGGGAGGGATATTTCACATGAAAAGAACACATGGATAAGAAGTTAGCATCTACTCACAAGGGTAAGACAAGCAAAAATAACCACACGAGATTCGATTGATCTGAACACAACCTTAAACGAAGTTCAATCAACAATAACTAATAAGAACAATTTTTATAACACTCAAAGGTAATGAGAGTCATATAAATTCAGATTTAACAAAGTCAAATTTTAAGGCAAAAAGAAAACCCATTTACTAGTAATTTGTGAACAAATACAATTTTTTCGGGAACACCCATCTATTGCCTCAAAACATGTAATAATATTAAAGGATGAGCCACCACAAGTATTGAAATAATTGTTCATTCAAATTAAAATAATCAAGTGAAGGTACAGTAGTAACTTAGCTAAAGTGAAGAGCAAACAATGCCACATAGTTAGCCAATAAAACATCACGTACTTTAGTCTAATCAACTTTATTTAATGAAATCGGAAAATGCAAATTTTCCATGTCAAAAGGCCGAATGTTGGAGGCTAAGCAAATCCAATCTTTTAAAACAAAGGAAGTGAAAACTAATAGGGACTTTGCTGGACCATTTTAAAAGGAGATGAAATATAACTGTAAGTAAATAAAGCCAAGCTAGCCTATTTCTCAAGCCAACATTTTGCACACAAGTACAAGTATACAGGAACAAATGTATAATGCAAAGAAAGGGGCATGGATGGGCAGAGACACCACGTAAATAACTGAAATAGGCGACAAGCTAATATCGATACAGTCATCTTCAGGTTTAGACAAAAGATAAGAGAGCTACTACTATTTTAACTAGCAACAACTTGCTGGAAAATCAATTATTGAACCTCGGAACATCGAACAATTAACAGATACTTATAAGACCAGAACCAAGTTGCGATTTCTATTCTAAGGACAACAACCGACGTTTGAATGCTTTTAATTAATCACTTAAGCTGGCCGAACGTGTTCGTTGGACAGACTAAACAGAGATAAGCAAAGAGGGAGACAAATATCCATTCTGAATACATTTCACTTTTTTTTTTACAATTAAGGAGCCGATCGCAAATGACAAAATAATTTTTTAAGCAGGATCTGAACAAAACATAGACGAACCCGACTCATACAAAATTAGAACATATTCAAATAAAACAAGACCCGCGAAACTCATGCTAAATCGACCCCTAAGACTTACAATGGTCTAAGCAACAAAGAGGAGAAAACAACGCATATATGTATCAACTTATGAAAAATCGAGATCACCTATAAAAGGTGATTCTGAATTTCGAGACTGAACCACAACTCTCATAACTCATCAATCGAGATAATAGCGAAATAAGAAGACTCTAACAAGGAGAACATTAACTCGGGAAAGGGGAAAAACACCAAACCTTCAGCGAAACAGAGGCAAACAATAGCCCTGGACTCTTAAGAGAGTTTCATTGCTGATTCACAGCCAACAGGGAATCGAAAAGCATTTCGGAATAAAATGTTAACATATAAATTGCCCACACAGCCGAGAGTCAAACGGGCAACATATTACGAGTGAAATAAGTTCCAAGCGAAATGAGTATTACCTTAAAAGGGACAGCGAACTAGGGTCGAGACGAGCTGGAACGAAGGGGCTTCCACCACCACACGAGGTTCCGACGAGCCTTGCTAGAAATGAGTAGAAAAAAAAATGTATTGCTTATCTTTTACAGCTAGTAACTCTTCCTGTATATATTTTTTTTTTTGCCTGAGTACATATGTTTCTCAAACTCTATTATCTCCTCGTTTTTTTTTTCAATTCCCCCAAACCATGAAGAACAAAAGAGTATTTATAGAGAAATAACTAGGTCGAATTTGGGGGGAATCGAGTAGAAAATTCGGGAAAGGGCCGGGGTACAAATGGAATTCCCAACTGATTTCGAAATTCAAAATCCTTTACCAGGGAGCAGTTGGGTTTAGTATGAGATTTCATCCAAAATCCCAAAAAATCCGGACGAGGAGCAGGATGGGCGGTTGTTGCAGAGAAAGCTGCTGTTTGTTGACATTTTGGACTGTCGTTGCCTTGACGTTTTTGGGTTTACCCTGGGGAAGAGGAAGATGCTGGCAGGGGAGGGTTATGGCTATCGTTGTATGTATTGATGTTGACGGTGTATTGTATTGTTTAGGAATTGTTGTGGGTTGGGTCGGTTATGCTGCTGATTGTATTATTTTATTGGGTTATTGGCAATGCTGATGGGTCTTTATGGGCTGGGAATATTAGTGGGCTGGTTGGAATTAAGAATGGGAAATGGCTGCTAGAAATTTTTAAGAAACAACCAAAAAGTGGTCATATAAATGAGTTAAGGTAGGGCTAGAATTGTAATACCAGAATGGCCACAAGAATTACAATTATGGCCAATGGGAATTAAGAAGCTAGTCAAATTTAGTTAATTTAGAGAATTTGACTAAAATTTATTATAAGACGAATTAATATTGATTAATCAACAAGCTTCTTAATTCCTACGAAATAAAATAATTAACTTACTTATAAACTAATTAACTCCAAATATAAACTATTGATTAACTAAACCAAAACCAAATATTCAAATGAAATTAACACTTTTTTGATATGATTTTCGAATATTCATAAAATATACTAACTATATACATAATTATTTTAAAAATTATAAAAAGTGACAAAACTATTTAAAATAACTTGCAAAACATTTTGAATTTTATAAAGCTAATTATTTCAAATCGTTTGGAATTTAAGAAGCTCGATGATTAATATATATTGTGGAGGGTCAAAATTGGGTGTCAACAAGTCCGTCCGAAAATTTAAAGGCATTTTGGTTTTTTCACAAATCATTTCTTTTGAGGTTATATTGTTGTGTTAGGCTGATTGTGGATCATTTTTGTTCCATTTTAAAAGAGTAAGAGTTAGGGTTCTTGAGTGAAGAAGAGAAGAAGAGAGAAAGAAGAGGAGATCAAGGAGTTTCCATCAAAGATCGTCGTGGAAATCGTTGGGGGTGATCCCTAATAGGTATGTGAGTTCTTTGTGTGGGTTGATCCTTTCCCCACACACCAAGCTCATTTTATGATTTGAGAAAATATTGGATTTGTTGTTGAAGTTGTTGAAGTTGTTAGTTGTTAGTTGTTGATGTTGTTAGTTGTGTTGTGGAAGTTATTGTTAGTTGTGGGACATGATTTGGTTGTGTTCTTGAGTTGAATCTCTTGTATGTTGAGGGATTTTATGATCCTTAGTGTTGGTTGATTCCTACCCCCACACACCAACTCGTTTTTAATTCCAAGAAAAGATTTATTTTGGTTGTTGAAGTTGTTGGTTGTGTTGTTGAAGTTCTTGCTGATTTGGGACAGGATTTGGTTGTGTTTTTTAGTGGAATCCACTGTATGTTGAGGGGTTTATGACCCCAAGTGTTTGGGAAAAGAACCTTTTGGAGTTAAGAGGGTTTAGAGTTGGCAACATGAAGGAGAAAAGTCAGGTTGCTTTCAGGAAACAAGTCTGCGTTGCAACTGTGTTCCCTCTGTGAACAAAATTTGTTCTGTTTTCAGAATTTAATTTCGAAATTCTTCTTAAGTTTAGCTGTCCTAAATTATTCCTAATCATCATGGGGTCCTTCCAAACACAAATCATTACCCTTGAATTCATAATCCAATTCAAGGAGAGTTAGTTCCAAGTCAAGTAAAGTTAGAAGTCAAGTGAAGTTAAGAGTTAAGTTTAGAAGTGAAGTAAGTCAAAGCAAGTTTTCAAAGTTGTTCAAGAGTCTTTAGTGAATGTTTTAGCTTCATTTTTTAAGACTCGAGTTTCAAGTCAAGTCAAAAGTTAAGAGTTTCATGTTAAGTTAAGAGTTTCACATCAAGCCAAGAGTACAAGTAAAGTAAAGAGTTTAAAGTTGAGTTCATTTCTCAAAGTTATTAGGGAACTATGTATTCCTAAAGAAGTTTTAAAGAAATGTCTTTACATTTAAACAAGGTTGGAAACTGAGATTTCTAAAGAGCCTTCGGGCTAGTTTTTGAGTAATTATCTCATATCAGCAGGAATAAATATGTTCTAAAAACATAAGAGCCAGTACATTTTTGGTAGTAGTATCGAGCACCGAATTGGGAGAGCGTTCAAAGAACCCACAGCCCTCATAGAACCATGTTAACCACCATGGGTAGAAAAAGATCATACTTTTTAGATGAATCCTTTTTAGATTAGACTAGTGGATCCATTAGGCAGTTCAGGTCTTATACCTTTGGCCGGGTATAAGATGCTCTGGCAGCGTGAGGTCGATCGCTGTATCATCACTATAGCTCTTATGTGATGGTTGTCGGTTAGAGAAACTCCCACAGCAGTTATTGTATTTTTATACACTGAAATTATTGTATTTTATATACATCAGTTCAATTGTATTTCTATATACATCTCAGGCTTATTGTATCCTTGTATACACACAGAGTTTATAGCATGTTTTAAACAGTCTTTCTTTATATCGCACTTGTTTTAAATTGCCTTATATTGAAAGAAGTCAGTCAGGTTGAGTTGAGTTGAGCAAGGTAAACTTTTCAGTTTCTTCCAAATTTCCTTCTAACCTATGTTACTTAGTTTTCCAGCTCGCATACTCGTACATTCCATGTATTGATGTCAATTGGCCTGCATCGTCTTATGATGCAGATATAGGTACCCCAGATCAGCATCCTGCACGTCGTTGATCCAGCTGAGCACTCCAGAGTCAGTGGTGAGCCTCCTTGCATTCCAGAGGACTCAATTATTTTGTGTTCTTAGTTTTTGTTTTATTAGGATGTTGCGGGGTCTGTCCCAACATCCATCTCAGTATTTTAGAGGCTTCATTGACAGATAGTCAATCAGTTAGTTTTGAGTCTCTCATCTATGTATATATGTAAATATTCTATTTTGAGATTCGAGTTGCCTTTATGGCCATATTTTATAAGTTAAGTTGTTTTGTAATATTGCATTGCATTGAGTTATTCTATTGGGTTAGGTTTCCGCTGAGTTAAGAAAGTCAGGCCAAGGGTTCGCTTGGGGCCAGAAATGGTCTCCAGGTGCCAGTCCCGCCCAGGGTGTAGGCTCGGGGCGTGACAAACTCTATAAATATAGGCTTGTTCCTTCTGACTTAATTAGCATTCACAATGTAGTCCTAGGATTTTGAGAGTCGCGGTTATGGAGGAGAATTTTGTGTACCTCCTTGTATTCCGAGTGAATTGGTTGAGGTTGTTTCTCTCTATATTTTGTACTCTCATATTTAGAGTGGATTGCTCATCTTCTTTGTGGACGTAGGTCAATTGACCGAACCACGTTAAATCAGTCTCTTTTGATGTGTTTCTCGTTTGTCTTCTTACTCGTGGTCTTTCGAGGTTTGCTTTGCTAGCTTCCGCATTACACCTGCTTATTTTGGTCCTAACAAAAGAGTCCATACACCATTTATTATTGATATAATCCATCCGCCCTCGAATACTTGTCATGTTTTATTTTTCGAGTGTCAGTTTAACTAATTTAGAGTTGAAGTGTTTGAAAGCTACACGTAAAGAAATATTAGATGCAATAATATATATCAAAGCTTATAATTTGATTCTGTAAAAAAGATGACAAGTAATTTGAACAAGAGAGTAATTGTTATAACAACATTTATCCCAACACAATACATAAAAAGAAAACGAAAAAAGAGAGCAAAATCCAAATGCATCAAGCACTACTAAGAAAATGATATACAAATTATATGTAATCATCTGATATCTGAAAGCCACTCCATCGATTATTGAGGATTTGTGCAGCATAAGTCTCCTTTTAGAGGAAAATGCTCGATACGATCCTAAATAAGAATGTCTTCATTCTCAGAACTCGAATCAAAATGTTATGACAAATTCCCTCTTTATACTTTGCTATACTCAAAACTCCCATCCAATTCAACTTCCTCTTCTCCATGGTTCTTCTTGCAATGAGAGTACAACACAGTATATGCCACTAATAACAATAAATTAAACAAAGAAGAAATAATAACCAGAAATATAGACATAAGTATCTGGTTAATTACCCTTTTATTAGGTTTATTAATCTTCAAATAACATAGGTACAATAATGATGAAATTATAGAAAATAAAATATTTAACATAAATCCATTTAATCTATTCCCCTTAATGAGTCTTCCAGCTTTTTCTATGGCTTTAATTCCATAACAGTCTTCTTCAATTACTGAAATAACTAAAGCCAATATCCAAACAATTGATAAATATAGAAAAAATATGAAAGAAATTATTCCAACAAAAATTCCTATAGAGAAAAGGAAAATATTGCTAGAGGAAATTGAAATAGCACTTAATAAAAATAAAACAATAAAAAAATAACCAATACTTAACATGTTTGTGTATAATCTAGTTATAAATGCATATTTAAACGCATTTGAGATTTTTAAAACAAACTCTTTGAGAGAAATGTTGATATTAGATGATAATATAATTGTTGCAATTGTGTATAGAAAAGAGATTAAAGATAGACTAACAAGAATTGAAACATATATAATTAGAAAAATTCTAAAATCCTCTTTAATATCAGCAATAATTTCCATGAGTTTAAAGGTATCATCAATTGAAGTAGACAAAATTGATGTCTTTAAAATAATATCATGGAACAAGAAGTTAAGTTCAAAATTCAAGATTGATAAAAGGATAGAGGAAAATAGAATCTGAAGAAAACATGTTAAGGCAAGTAATTTTCCATTTCTTGGAATTAATTGAAGGGACTCTTTGAGAATTGAGAGAAACCCAAAAATATGATAAAACTCCATTAATAATTTTATGAGTCTATTCTTTTTGTTTGGATTCAACAATAGAATGATGAGCTTTCTATTTATATTGCTTCTATGTTTGATTGGTGAGATATTAAAATGTGTAAGATATTTAATTTATTGGTATCATAAAACTCCATTCAAGTTTATTTAAATAGTAAAAATATTAATTTTGATGGGCCCGGGCCTTGACTAATGGGCTAAAGTCTAGGTCCTTAGAATTAGGCTTCTGTCTTTATTTTGTTGTCAATTTGGCCCATGTGCAATTTGTCCTTTAGGATTTCTCTTTAAGGCCCCTTGATTTCTCTTTTCCATTCCTTTTTAGCTTTACAACTTTTTTTAATTGGGAATAAAACAATAATAATTAGTATTATGATGATAACAACAATAGTTAATAGTAGCAATAATAATGAAGATGTTAATGGTAATAGATTACATTACCGATAAATAAGAAAATAATAATTACGAAAAATGAAGCTAAAGTCAAAATAAAGAAAGAAAAGAAAAACATAATTTAAAAAAGATATTTAAAAGTTAATATCTACACATACGACCTATTTCGAGACACACTACAAACTTTAATATAAGTATCATTTCGAAATTATTTATTTACCACAACTCTAGGGTAAATTTAATCATATAATTGTCTATTTTTAAAAGCCTAATACTTTAAAACAACTAAATTGGAGTTTTACTTGTAGAGTTTCATGTATATATAATGGAGGTTCCAAACTACAAGGATTTCATTGCAAAAAATATATATTACTTCTTAAGAAAAATCTTTAGTATTATCCTTTTTTTGACTTTTCAAAAGTTCTCCACTTGCCCAAAAAAGGTTCACAAAAATAATAATTGTAAATTTAGTGGCTAAAATAATGGTAAATCTTTCATGACTAGAATGACAGTTATTTTACCCCTCATCAAGTTAATTGAGTAGGTAATTTTCCAAATGAAAGAGTTAGTATAAGTTTGAAATTTTTATATACTTTTTTTTTATCGAACTTGTTATATAGAGTTTGTTTAGTATAATTTACTTCTTTAATATAATTTTTTGGCGCTAATTTTTTCTTTACTTTATTATTTAGAACTTTTTTTTCGTACGAACAAAAAAATATTGGGAACTATTAAATAAAAATGTATGATTTACAACTTAAATTTCTGTTATTATTTGTAATTAAAAAATTATTCTATTTTCGCACAAAATATAATTAAGAAGAGAAATCAACATGTCCTCATTATAACAACTCAAGCTTAACTAACTAGTTGAGGACAATTAATTTATGGTCCCATTGCTTTATATGTCCTAAATTGAGTTTAAATTCAGTGTACTGATAGAATATATTTTTTCTATATTCTCAGTTTATGTGATAATAATTTTTACTAGCAGTGTTGCTATCCGGGATAGAACATACAACCTCAAGCAATTTTTTCAAACTCGTAATCATTATACAAAATCTTCAACTTATATTAAGAAGTGTCAACACTTGTATATATATTTATTAAATCAAATTTTGACCTATATATATAAATTACAATATAATTTTTCGACGAATGGTATTGTTGCCCAAGGTAGCTCTGCCCCTGTGTATTTGACCAACAAGAGATAATAATTGTCATTTTCGTTCAATTTAAAATTTATTTTATGAAGTATATGCATGCATTTGTATAAATTTGAAGTTTTACAATACGTGACAAATTGAAGACAATTAAATTTGCATAGAATTTTAAACAATACACACTTTGAAAAAAAAAAAAAATACACACACTTTGAGAAGTTCATAATTAAGAAAAATAATTGAAATTCAATTTTTTTTTTAATGATATTCTTGAATTTCGAGCTATGAAAAGTGAATGAAAACTCTTTATTACTGAGTCATATATTATTCCCATACATACTTAAAGTAGACATGACTAACTTTTTATCGTGAGAGAATATGATTCTCTTAAAAGAATTAGGAACCAAAAATATTTGGAACAAAATCCAATAAAAATGGTTAAAAAATTTTAATTTTTTTTTTTTTAAAGTCATTTTGAAATTCTTACTTTTCTTCTGAAACAACGTAGGACATGTTCTAAAGACAACATGAGAAAGACAACACAAGAGTGGCACGTCTAAAGGAACAATACAAAAGGTACCTAAGTTTATACTCATCACTTTGAACTTGCAATTTAAGAATATGAGGGGACGAAAATATACAAACTTATGTATTTATTTGAATTTGTATCTTCAGCTTAAGCGATTGAACTTGATACAATATTAAAATATTCAATTGATAAGTATACATACATTTCTCTTTCAAGTAAAAAAGAAAACTCTGCTTTTGTCTTCATCATTAAAATCCACCGCTCAATCAATCTTCTGAAGCTGAAATGAGTAGATCCAGAGTTCAACATGTATTCATTTGTTTTGATTCTTACCTATAAAATAATTGCATCTTATATCTCGAAATCGATAAACTAAATAAACTGTGATAGAATTTTGAACTCTCGAGTTCACAAAATTTGAATTCATTATTCGACTTATTTACGTCGTAAATACAAATCCTACATCTTATACTAACTACAACAATACTACATACAAATAATATATTTTTTAGACTAAACTAATCTCACTATCTCTATCACTTTTTATGGAATCTCTCTTTTTTAGATCAAAGTAAAAAACAGTTGTAACAACAAAGCTCCATTGAACCATCAAAGCATACAAAAAAATCCAAACCATATTATCCCACAAAAAGTTAATCACAACCGTTGATTCAACCCTCTTGAAATCCGAACCGTCCATCGTCATCGACATTTCCATCGTGCCATGAACCAAACCCGAAAACAAAACAAACAACCCGGACAAAACCCACCCGCATACCCGTTGCCCCTCCATCAAACCCGACCCGACCCGAATCGCATCAAATCCGTACATTCCTTCGTTAACCGATACCACGAGCGCCAAGCTCGTAACTGCCATCATATGGAGCTCCAAACCCGACCCGATAACCTCAACAACCACCCGAACAAACGG
>NC_064290.1:52911429-52933849 GCF_019186545.1 Solanum stenotomum
ACATGACACTTAGCAGTGACTTTCTCCAGAACTACTTTTGAAAATCTATTTTCCTTAAAAAACTTTTCCTTCATGTTTCAATTATCTTTGCATAAAAAAAAATGTTTTGTCTTATCTATCAAGAAGCGGGGAGATCGGAGAAATCAACCGAAGATAGCAAGACAAGGAGCAGACAACCGAAGAGATCGACACAGATCAGTTCATTTTGTAAAAAACTAACAATTTTTCTGTGGATGCAAGTCTATAGATTTGCCTCAAGATCGGCATATTCTTCCATTCAATGAATATGGAGAAGTCAAAAGGGCGAAGAGCTCCCCAAATTGACAACTTTTCTGTGGATGCAGGAAATATTTCGTGCTTCTTATGCCAGGAATTGGGAATATGAGTAGCATTGCTTTACTCAAATTCTCAGCAAGGCAAGGTTCATAACGTACATGCAATTACGTTCGGAAATGGGACAAATGAAAATCTTAAAGAGAGAAATATTATTATTTTTCAGCAACTAAAGATACCTGGAAGATATTTATCTTATCTGCATTATATTATTAGATATGATAATACTCTTACCCTGAAGGTTATTTATGTTGTACTGTCGAATGAGACGATACCACTACCCGGAGAGTCATTTATATCGTATTGTCAAATGAGATGATACCACTACTCCGAGGGTCATTTTTATTTATATTGTCGATTGAGACGATATCACTACCCGGAGAGTCATTTGTATCGTATTGTCAAATGAGATGATACCCCTACTCCGAGGGTCATTTTTATTCATATTGTCAATCGAGACGATATCACTACCCGGAGAGTCATTTATATCGTATTGTCAAATGAGATGACACCACTACTCCGAGGGTCATTTTTATTTATATTATCGATTGTGACGATACCGCTATTCCAGAAGATACCCAGAAGATCACATATGTTGCTCGGTGAAGCATTATCTTCATTTGGTATCAGGGAGGCATCATCAAAAGAAATCATGCATCGCGGAGAAGTCATGCATTGCAAGAGGAGAAGTCATGCATAGTAAGAAAAGAGATTGATGTATTACAAGAGAAGAAAAGAGAAAAATCATGCATTGCGAGAGAAAGAAGTCATGCATCGCGGGAAGAAGAAACCATGCATAACAAGAGGAAATCCATGCATAGCAAGAGAAAAGTCATGCATCGCGGGAAAGAGATTCGTGCTAGCAAGTGAAGGATTCATGCATCGCGGGAAAGAGAACCATGCATAGCAAGAGAAGGATTCATGCATCGCGGGAAAAGTCATGCATTGCAAGATAAAGAAGTCATGCATCGCGGGAAAGAGATTTATGCATAGCAAGAAGAAGCAACCATGCATAGCAAGAGAAAATGTCATGCATTGCGGGAAAGAGATTCATGCATAGCAAGAGAAGGATTCATGCATCGCGGAAAAGAAGTTATGCATTGCAAGAGAAAAATTTACCCATCACAAGAAAATCAACCTCAACTGCATCAATTTTCTTTGCAAAAACGACATCTAGAGACCTATCAACATATTACATCAGCTTGGTTTATTGCTTTGACATCAAAAGAAGAGTNATCAACCTCAACTGCATCAATTTTCTTTGCAAAAACGACATCTAGAGACCTATCAACATATTACATCAGCTTGGTTTATTGCTTTGACATCAAAAGAAGAGTGCATTGAAGATTATATTGCAAATATAATATACAAGCTTTATTTGCTTCACGTCAAATCCGATAGAGTTGACGTCGAATGTTCAAGGAGAGTAATTAAGTGTCAACATGGTAAAAGACACTATCCCTACATTTGAATTGCATTTTTATGCTAATGAGTTTTATCTCAGTCTTTCTCGAGAGCATCCAAGAGGATGAATTCTCAAAACAAACCACAGGTGTGGACGACATCAATTAGGATGCAGCACAACGTGGAACTTTTTCTTAGCAGCGAACTGGGACATAGTCCAAAGAGGAGTGTCAGACTCTTAGGATGCGAGCTGAGGAGTGACTTCCACCACAATCAAACCACACCCCTATCGGAAGGCATGTGGGTTTACCTTTAGGTTTGTCGGTTTCAGTTTCGCATCCGAAAATTTTCGATCTCCACCGGAAGCAATTTCCAATATGAGCGACAATGCACCAAGAGCCTTGAAAATTATGTCCATGTGAGTTCTTGATTATGGGTGTGAAGCGCGCCACATTCATGGCTAAGAGGTTGCAAGCCTCCTTTTCATACTCGACTCACTTTGTCACTTTTTCGGAACCAAATGTGATCTAGCATAATAGATTTTCTTTCCAACCGATCGAGTCGAACTACAAGCAGCCTGATTCCCTGAGTTGAGGATATGTAGGCGAGATCATTGCTGAAAACTCGGCTGTATTCCAACACTCGCTCTTAAATCCCATTTTCGAGCATTTTGATTTCTTCATAATTTGATATCGGATCGCTTTTGAATTCTTTCAAAATTTTGCATCGAATCAAGCGTATTAAACTACAAGTGACCTGAATTCTCATATAGCCTGAGATCTGTAGGAAACCCACTTCTGGGGTTCGACCATAATCCCTAAAGACCGTACCAAAAACCCCTTTTTCATAAAGATGAAGATGTGGTCGGTCAAAATTGGATTAGTCAAATTCATTTTCCTCGAATTTCTTATATCAATCCAAGTAAAATGAGGGACAGTTGTTGACACCCAATTTTGACCCTCCCCGATAGTAATTAATTTTTGAGCTCCATAATCTTCAAACGAATTTATCCGTTTTCCCCCTATTTGGAACCCTAATTTCCCCCTATATAAGATCTTTTTTATTATCTGTGAAAGGGGGGGTTTTTTATTTTTTTTGAAAGAATTAAAAAAAAGATAGAGTTGGAAAAGAAGGGCCAATACAGAGAGTTGATTCCCTTTGCACAAAGATATACTTGAGAATTCCCGAACTGTTTTTGAAGTCGGGAGAAAATAAATTATTTTACTTGAAGTCGGTTCGAATTTCTGGGGTTGGTTGTTCAAATCGAAGGTCGGAGTTAAGGTTGTGTGGAAGAAGTTACTGATCCTTGGCTCGTTGGTCCCGTTTGCTGCCCGGAAAAAGCCTTTAAATGCTCCTCCCTTTGCATCTCATGTATTGGGCCTTATAGGCCCAATTACATATTTTATATCGAGTCCAAAACAACCGACGAACAGGGCAGAAAAATGATAAATATAGGCCGAAAAATTAAATTCAAATTTCGAAAGGTTGAAAATAGGCTGAGATGCAGCCTGTATACACAAATATACAGCGGAATATACTGATATACAGGTTAAAACGCAGCAGCCACAGGTCGAAAAATAAAGGACGGGTCGGAAGCTGAAATACAGGTCCTAAAATCTCTGAAAAATGGCCGGTATACATCCGATATACGCGGATATACAATGGATATATACAAAAACGGGTTTATGATTAAACCCCCAAAATTTCAGCGAATTTGGCCCAAAAAGAGGCCCAAATTCAATTTCTCTCTACTCTTTAATTATTTAATTATGATTATTTATTGTTTATGGTGTGTTGACTCTAACTTTAAAATTGTTAGCTAACCTAATTAAATTCCCCAAACGATAAGTTAATTTCTTTACATTGACTTACCTTTAATACATTCTTACACTTGTTTTTGTATTCATTTTATCTTACTAATCAAATATATTGGTCATATTTCATTTTAATTAAATCTTTTGTTTTTAAAAGGACATGTTTTGAATGCCTCTTCCTTTAATCATTTTGCTTATTTAAATGGTTTTAAGTTTACACTTTTCTCAAATGAACTAAAATAAAATAAAATTGGGTGTGTTCTCTTTTTATCAATTGATTTAAAATGGTTTCATGCTTTAATTGGTTTAAATTATTATCTTACAAAATGAATTAAATAAATTTTAATTAATCTAGTTTTTATTGAAATTCTAATTACTTGTATCGCAAGCCAAATGTGTCATTTTGAATTCTTTCCTCTAAAAAGGGAAACTGTGTCGTTTATCCAATTATTCTCTCAAAATTAATTAAATATTGTAATTTATTTAAATATTCTTATGTTAAATTTCTCAAAATTAGTCAAAGTCAGTTTAGTCAAATCGCCGGTCAACCGCAAGTTAGCGGGCATTCCGAGGGCCTAACACCTTCTCGGAATGTATATTGAACTTCGAACCCTTTTATTTTCAATTGATTTTATCTGTTTAAATCTTTTGAAAATCGTAAGTATTTTTTCTTGATTTTTTACTAAAAATTAAGTGGCGACTCTGTCCTTTTTGGAAACCCGATTTCTCTTAAACCATAAGTTTAATCGGTTTTTCGAAGACTCAGTCATTTTTCCCTTTTCTATATATTTTTAAATAAAACACATATATAATGTCAAATTTAGTGAACAAGATTTGCCATGTCGCGAGTCTACCAATTGGCATTAGCTTCTCAAAAATGTACTTCAAAGGATCCATCCTAAATATGAGGTAAGTTGTGTAGGACAAAAAATAATGCCTTAACTTTTGAGCTACCCAAGTTAGGGCGCAATATGTCCTTTCCAAGAGGGTGTACTTGACTTCATAACTAGTGAATTTCTTGCTCAAGTAGTAGATAGCTTGCTCATTCTTGCCTGTGGAATCGTGTTGACCGAGAACGCACCCAAAGGAATTATCTGTCACTGAAAAATATAGAAAGAGAGGCCTATTAAGTTTCGGCGGGACCAATACAGGAGGTTTGGACAAATATTCCTTGATTTTTTCAAAAGCTTGTTGACAATCATCCGTCCATCTGACAGCAACATCCTTTTTCAAAAGTCTGAAAATGGGCTCACAAGTGATTGTGAGTTGAGCAATAAACCTGCTAATGTTGTTCAACCTCCCAAGTAGACTCATGACTTAGGTCTTATTTTTCGGGGGTGGCAAATCTCGAATGGCTTTTATTTTGGAAGGATCCAATTTGATTCCCCTTCTACTGACAATAAAATTCAGAAGTTTTCAGATGGAACTCCAAATGCACATTTTGCTGGATTAAGCTTGAGATCATATCTTCGCATTGTTTCGAAGAATTTTCTCAAATCTTGCACATGGTCAGCTTGTGTTTTAGACTAGATGATTACGTCATCGACGTATACTTCGATTTCTTTATGCATCATATCATGAAACATGGTGGTCATAGCCCTCATGTAAGTTGCCCCAGCATTTTTAAGACCGAATGACATGACCCTATAACAATAAGTCCCTCATGAAGTGGTGAAAGCAGTTTTTTCAGCGTCCTCTTCGTCCATCAAGATTTGATGATACCCCGCATAACAGTCCACAAATGATTGAATTTCGTGTCTGGCACAATTATCCACTAAAATGTGGATATTAGGCAAGGGAAAATTGTCTTTTGGACTAGCTTTGTTCAAATCCCGATAGTCAACACAAATTCTTGTCTTTCCATCATTTTTCAACACAGGAACAACATTTGCCAATCAAGTAGAGTAACGAATGGTTTGGATCACATTTGCATTTAGTTGTTTCATGATTTCTTCCTTGATTTTTTCACTTCTGTCCGGTTTGAATTTTCTTCTTTTTTGTTGGACGGGTGGAAAATCAGGATGAGTGGGCAACTTATGGACCATTAAATCAACACTCAAACCTGGCATGTCATCATAGGACCAAGCAAACACATCTTTGTATTCAAACAAAAGTTATATTATGGCATCCCTAATTTCCTTCTTGACATGAAGACTTATTTTTACTTCTTTAACTTCCTCATTACTTCCCAAATTGATGGTCTCAGTTTCACTAAGATTAGGCTTAGGTTTGTGCTCAAATTGTTCTAATTCCCTATTAATTTCCGTAAAAGCCTCTTCTTCATCATATTCAACCTCTCGACTCGGGGATTTAAGAATAAACAACTCTTTGAGATCTGGGAGTGAATTCCGCATGCATGTCATGTTATCAAAGCCGGCATTTACAGAACTGAAAAATGGAGAATAAGAATCAGGGAAGGGAAAAGACAAAATTTTACTATGAAACTGGAATTTCATTTCATTGAAAGTAAAAAAGGATAGAAGGGTTGACATTAAAACAAAACACTTTCAAATATTCGGATCACAACCCTGAAAACAACAAAATACAAAAGAGTAGCAAAACAAACTACCAAGACTCCTTCCTTATGGGGAAATGATTGGCTTCCCAATTGTTTAACTCAAAAACTAAGCCCACGAGCTACACATCGGCATGACTTGTACCTTCACCAACTTGGACCATGTTTACTTCACAAAATAACTGACTGAGATCCTGAATAACTTCTTCAATGTCTTCATGAGTAAATGAAGCTTCCATTTCTGAACCCTGAGGCTTGATAAATGAATGATAAATATGGGGAATTGGTTGTGGCAACGCCCTATCAGTCTTTTTGTGGTTCTTCGTCTCATCTCCATTTCTCTTGCTATGTTTGTATCCGAGGCCAGAGGTGCTTTGGTTCCCTAAAAGAGTAATGGGATCCATAATTCCTTGCGAACATAGTCCCTAACCTTTACCAGGTTGATAACCATATTTGAGCATTGTCGCTGCTACCATTGAAGAGGAAGAAGAGTGACATGGTTGGATAATGGGGTCTCCTTCTCTAAAGTGATCGACTGATATGGCCTCAAAAGACTGGTAAACAATGGAATCACATCCTTCTTTTGACTCAATTTATGAAATGGAGGGATCTTTGTAAATAGGTAAACCATCTTCCCCATGCACAATGATTTCCTGATGGTTGTGTTCAAACTTAACAACTTGATGTAGAGTTGATGGGACTGCCCGAGCCATGTGGATCCATGACCTTCCCAATAGAAAATTATAAGACGTGTCCATGTCCATCACTTGGAACACAATCATAAAGTCCACCGGTCCAATTGTCATGTTTAACTTGATTTCACCAATGGTATCCCGCCTTGAGCCGTCATAAGCTCGAACAAATATATTGCTGGGGTGAATTCTGTCAAGGCCAATTTTCAATTTTTGCAGCATAGAGAGAGGACATATGTCTACCCCGGATCCCCCATCTATCATGACACTTTTTGCATAGTACCCTTCACATTTCACTGTAAGAAGCAATGCTCTGTTGTGTCCAGCTCCCTCTGTGGGCAACTCATCATCAGTGAAAGTGATGGTGTTTGACTCAAAGATGCGCTTGGCCATTTTCTCTAACTGATTTACCGTGGTCTCATTCGATACATGTGCTTCATTCAAAATCTTATTCAACACACGACGATGTTCTTCTGAGTGCAAGAGTAGAGACAACAATGAAATTTGTGGCGGGGTTTTCTTCAATTGTTCCACAACAGAGTAATCTGGAACCTTTCTCTTTTTTAGAAACTCTTCTGCTTCTTCCTCAGTAACTGCTTTCTTCCATGGTACTTGGATGTTTTAAGTCATCTTCCCTTTTCTTAATTCTTCTGGAGAATAACATCTTCCAGAGCGTGTCAGCCCTCCTGCTTCATCAACCTCTTCAACAATCTCCTTTCCTCGGTAAACCACAACGATTTTGTTATAGTTCCAAGGGACAGCCTTTGAATCAGTTACCGGAAGCTCTTGGATAGGCTTAACAAAGATAGGTCCTTTCAACTTTGCCAAGCAATTTTGGTTCTGTTGATGAAACCTTTTGATACATACAATTTCGACATACCTGCTCGAACTTCAATCCCCTTCGAAACCCCCAGGACACACAAAACTTTGGTATCAAGGTTGACACCTTCCACACTCAAAGATGCAACTGGTTCTAAACTCTTTATTGGCTTGTTTTCCTCTCCGATCTTCCTAAACAACTTTCTCATTTTGCCAAGGAGTTTGTACTCTTGATCATCGCAGATCATACCCACTAAATTGTTTTGAGTTGGATGTGGGTTATTAGTCACATTGGGAGTGTTTTGATCATCTGTCACAACGACCACTCCATGGTCGATTAGCTTCTCTATCGCCCCCTTCAAGGTCCAACAATTATCAGTGTTGTGTCCTTGGGCCCCTGAATGATACTCACATCTTTCATTGGCTTGGAAACCTGGAGTAGTTGGAATCAGACAATGTGGTGGGATAGACCCAATCACTCCTACCTTTCTTAACTTTTGAAACAAGCTAGAGTAGGACTCTCCCAATGGAGTGAATTTCCTTTTCTGTCCTTGCTCTTGAGCATAATTTTGCATAGAAGGAGGGTTGTAAGGGACCTGATAGGGTGGTCGTTGTGGTCGAAGGTTTCCTTGAGTTGGGGCCCAAAAATGTGGGCGATTGGGAAAATGCGCATATGACTGGGCATTGAAGACCGTGTATGGAGATGGAGATACTGGATATTGAGGGACATAGGGGTAGTAATGTTGATGATAGCTAAATTATCTTTGAAGTGGTGGGTAAGGACAATTAAAATTCCTTTGAGCACCTCTTGACCTTGATGTTAGCGAAGAAACTTCCTCTTTTCTTTTACGATTTCCAAAACTGCCTGAACCATCTTGAATGGCCTGTGTGGTAGCTTTGATTGTTGCTTGGCTCACGATCCTTTCTGTTTTGAGACCACTTTCGACCGTTTCTCTAATTTTGATTACTGTGTGAAACGGTCTTCCCATTGCGGCTGTTAGGTGGTGAAAATAATCAGGATCTTGAGCCTCTATGAAGATATAAACCAATTCTTGCTCATCTAAAGGTGGTTTGACCCAGGCTGCTTGTTCCCTCTATTTGATAGCATACTCTCTGAAGCTTTTATTTGGCTTTTTTCTCATATTAGAGAGTGTATTGCGATCTGGCATAATGTCGACATTGTACTGAAATTGTCTAACAAAATCTTGAGCCAAATCATCCCAGATGTGCCAGTGGGAAATCTCTTGGTCTATAAACCATTCTGAGGCAACACTAGTCAGGCTTTCACCAAAATAAGCCATGAGCAGTTCCTTTTTACCCCATGCACCTCTAAGTTGATTGCAGTATCTCTTGAGGTGAGCTATGGGATCACCGTGCCCGTCATACTTATCAAACTTAGGGGTTTTGAATCCAAGTGGCAAGTGGACATTTGGGAACATACACAAGTCTTTGAATGCGACACGTTTGTGCCCTCCTAGCCCTTGCATACTTTTCATATGTTGCTCGATGCTTTTCATTTTCTTCAACATTTCCTCTTGTTTTGAGACTTGAGGGGGCCCCTCAACATCAATAGGGGAGCTGAATTGTACAAAATTAGGGCCCCCGAATGCTATCTAGGAGTATAGTATTGCTCTGGATGGGCGGTGAACTGTCCCTCTTGAGTTGCTCTCTGCGTCACAGTTGGTTGTGAGAGGGTATATACCGGTGTAGCTGTCGCAACAGTGGGATTATTCCTGAATGGCATGCCTTGAGGGCGTGTTGTTAATGGTCCGGCACCACAATTATCAAATGGTCCATACCTCGGAGGAAAGAAAGGATATGATATCGGGACCTGAGAAGACGAAGATCGGATACTAGTGATCTCAGGAAAATCGGGGATAGACGTTGGTGGTTCTTGGCCATTGGCCCAGGCTTGCCACAATTGTGCCATAACATGTCTCAATGTCCGGTTTTCTTCAATAATTGTTGACTCTCTTGTCGTTGGATCAAGTGGAGTATCCACTGGGTTCACCACAGTTTCAGTATTGCTTGTCATTGACGCTCTTACGTTAGACCTGGTAAAGTACGGGTGTTCTGCCAGTTTACCACAAACCAACCACCGAAAGCTTACTAAAAAGATGAGAAATGAACAAACTTGTTAGGGTTAGACATCATTCATACATTTGTTAATCACATAATAACATGAGTTCAAAAGGCTATTGTCTCATCCCAGCTTTGCTTCGCTCATTGTCTTCCATTTTTCCTTTTTTTCTTTTTTTTTTTAAGTTTTGATCGAACCCTTTAGAGGTTGCCTACGTATCATGTCGCCACATGAATCAGATCATTATGTAGTTCAAAAATTTAAACCACTTAACGACATTAATTTAGACAAGCAAAGTCCAACCCTTTCATTCATTTCAAAAAAAAACTTTAAGCAAAACGACCGGATCAACAGGTTTAAACACAACCATGATCAACATGATCTCTTTGAACACCGAACTTTAAACTGAAACACTGAATCTTAAACAAAACAAGATAAAACAAACAAACAAACAAACTAAACAACTAAATTCTTCTTCAATCTTCATCATCTTCCTTGGGCTTTCTTTGTCCTCCTAAGGTCACGTACAGATTCAACAACACCTTCGGCAGATGGGGAACAATGGTCCGTGCTTGCTCAGCCACTTTTGGATCATTTATGCGACGATGATTTTTATAACATAGGAGGTTTGTTCCGCCAACTGATGAACTTGACGCCTAGCCTTTTCCATATTTTCATAGCAGTTATTCAACCAAACCTGATGATCACCAAGATTGTTCCTTAAGAAGGCCTCTCGCTCCTCTGCTGCTTCAAGTTGATAGCGAAGTGTTGTTCTCTCAATGATCATTTGCCTTGCCCCTCTTCGATATCGACACACTCATTGATTCTTCTTTTATGATCTTCTAACTCTGCTTTATGTTGATCATGTAAATGCATCCAACATGACCTTTCTTTCTCAAATTTCTCCTTTTGCCGCTTAAGTTCTCCCCTTTGGTAGTTCCCGACCTCTTCAGATGCCACTAAGTCCCTCTTCAATCGAGAAATTTCAAAACTCTGCTCCTTTTTTATTTGTCGGGCCAAGTGAATTCTACTATCCAACTCTTCCTCTAGACGGGCTAATTTCCCCTCCGCATGTTTTAACTCCCCTTCCGTATCTTGTAACTCCAACTGAATATTTCTTCCTTTTTGGACTTGAACTTCTTGCCGAGCAATGGTGGTTTTGGCCTTCTCCAACTCTTTTTCCAACTGTCTTATGATGTGCTGGTCTTTTCTTTTTCTGCTGGATCCTTTGGGAATGCATCAAATGTTGTTGGATCACGAAACCACGATAAGTACCTAGGCACCACTTTTCCCTTATCTTGCTCCACCACCATTTCACTTAGCTCAGAAATTATACTTCCAAACCAGACCTTTAGAATATCAGTGCTATCAAAGGCAAAACTTGGCGAGGTGTCAAATACAAATCTACTCATATCATCATTTGGTGGGATTTCTTGTACTCTAAACCCGAAGTGGGGCATAGGGTTGAACACCTCTAAACCCAATCAACACAAGAAACAAGATACCACTGGACATGCAAATGACATCCTTAACTGGGAACCAGTAATAATTCCACACTATTTCATCTGACGTGATCATTGAAAGTTTCTCTTCACACACTATAATTCCTTTTGGAAAATTGATTTTTGCTTCTCTTTCCTTATTGGGAGGAAACATAATTACACCAGTCTGGAGTGAACCTGGGTGCACGATCATGGTGATAAAGATGCTCCAAAAACCATATTTGCAACAAAATGTTGCAGCCCTCAAAGTACATTTCCTCATTTATGCATTTAGTCAATGCACAGAACATATCTGTCAGGATCATAGGAATAATAGTAGGACTCTCCATTGTGGTCAATGCCTTCACCACCCCAGACGAATATCGATATGCTTGTCCCGTTTGGGGAAAACAGTGAGCCCCAAAAACGCGACCATGAATGTAAAACATCCATTCGCCTTCCAAGCCTCTTCACCCCCTTGGTTGCTAAGTTGGTTT
The DNA here is from genome assembly GCF_019186545.1 of Solanum stenotomum. NCBI lineage: Eukaryota > Viridiplantae > Streptophyta > Magnoliopsida > Solanales > Solanaceae > Solanum > Solanum stenotomum. The sequence goes on from NC_064290.1 coordinate 52,923,065, forward strand.
CGATAGTTTTTAAATCCATCCTTTTGGTCATACCTCTCGTATAGAAAGTCCAATGAAACCCACCCATTTTTCAAACTCTCCTTCTCTACTTGATTGATCTTGAGAAGTTCCAGAAACTTTTTGGCATCAACGTTCTTTGGAATTATAGGTTTTTTGTTGCGGAGATCAGCACCCTAAACACTGGATCCCTTCCCCATGAAGCTGGCGATTTCTTCCAGAGTTGGTGTCATCTCGAAGTCAGAAAATCGAAATACATTATTTTTTGAATCCCCAAAAAGAATCAATGCCTCGATCACATCCCTTCTAGGGTCAATCTCTATTAGATGTCTCAGGTGTTCTTTTACTCTCCTTTGCTCATCACTCCCCATATCTGTCCACCATCGCCATAAATTCTTGGGTATTGTGTCAACGATCATGAACTCTGGAATTCCTTCACTTCTAGGCCTTTTGGAACCCTGTCCTTTGGTCGGAGGTGTCATTTGTACCTTTGAATAGAGTCCAGTTAATGTTTTATGACTAACTCTAACCGAGGGAAGAAAGAAAAGTAAACAAAAAATTATTTTAAAAAAAAAACAAAATACCTCTTTTTTCAAACATCGAACCCGAGAAGGGATGCCTATGTATCTCATTTTAGTGAGAATCAGGTGTGCGTAGTTCATAAAAAAAACTCACTATTTTATTTCAACCTCTTTTATTATTATTATTATTTTTTAAAATAAAATAAAAAAATTGAAAGACAAAGCTATTATAAAGCTGGTCAACAATATAAAGGCCTTCTGAACAAATTATTCTCACGTAACACATAAAATGAACATGTTGGTCTAGAGTGGGCACATATCTTAGATATTTAAGGTCAAATGCAAATGATACAAATAAACGTAGCCTACCAGAGATAGTTTTTGCTAGGTTTAGCACTTTTTGTTTGGAAGGTGTCTAGACTGGCTTACTCGAGTGGACAACTCGAGTCAGGGAGGGTCAGCGTACCGGTAGCAGAGCTATTCCGGCTTAACTGGTGGTCCAACCCCGCCTAACATGTGTGACAAACCTAGAACCAAGAGCGTAACCGCACACTGGTTCATCCTAGACAGAAGTCCCATGGAGCGTATCCGCACACACAGTGTATAACAAAATTCTGAAGATTTAGAGGGTGTGCGAGAGTAGGTAATTTATATACAATTACATAATATCAAAACAATGAATCATTGAAATAATGCAATTAGTCAACAAAAAAAATAAAAAATTATCCAAATATTCAAAATAGCCAAATATAGTTAATGTACAAAGATCGAATTCTAAAGAAAGTCCCAGCAGAGTCGTCAGATCTGTCACACCACTTTTCTTTTTATAATAGTTATGGATATGACGGGTTTTTTTTAAAAAAAAAAAGAATAAAAAAATATAAAACTAAAGAAAAAATTGATTTTTTTTTAAAAGTCGCCATTTGAAAATGAGTTTTTAGGTGTTCCAAGTCACCTAGTAATTCCTAATTTAAAAAAAAAAGAAAAGAAAAAAAATCTTTTTATTTTAGTCTACGAAAACAGAGATTGGGTAAGGAATTCTATTGACTGGAGGGAAGGTGTGAGGCACCCCCCGAGTCCCGCGGTTCTAGCACGGTCGCTTTATCAACTCATGTTTGGCTAAAATAATTTTTGAATAAAAGAATAAATTTGTGTTAGTTACTAATTTTTTTTTAATAAAAAAAATGATTGACCTAGGAGCGTAACCGCACACAAGATCACTTTTTTTTAAAAATACACACCAAAGATCGTAACCGAACACATGATGGTATTTAAGATTTATTTTATTTTTCTAAAAAAAAAAAGATTGATCATTCATGATTCAAATTTTATTTAACAATGAGAAAAGAAAAAAAAATGAAAAAAAAAAAGAACTTGTTACAACATATAGACTTGAACAAAGAATTTTTTAAAAAAAATAAAAAAAAAACAAATAAATATATTAAGTGTCACTACTAGATGATAACAACAAAAGAAAAAAAAAGTATATATTCTTTTTTTAAAAAAAAAAAATGACTAGGCCCCTTTTAAAACAACTAGTGATATACTAAAAACAATATATATTTATATAATTTCAGAAAACAACCATTTTAATAAAAATTTTGGTTTTTCATAAAATGGTCATATGTTTTCTTTTGAAAGAAAATTGCAAAAATCGCATATTTTATATCTAATAGTTAAATTATTAATCAAAGTAGCCGGTTTTGTATTTCGTTTCAATAACCATTTTATATATTTATTTAAGAGAAAAAAAAACTGAATTTATGAAATGATCAAATTTACATTATTTTTGCGAAAATGACCATATTTACATTTTTTGCAAAAATAACCAGATTTACACTTTTTGCAAAAATGACCAGATTTAGTTTTTTTTTTCTTTTCTTAGAATGACCAGAAACTAAAAACTAAAAAAAAAGACTTTGAGATTGTTGTTTTTTTTTAGCGAAAAAAAACATGGGTTTTGCATCAACTTCATAATGATAAATATAAAATTCACACCTAGTTTAATAATAGAACACAAATATATATTAACAACAAGATATAATTTAACTAATTCCAATAAAGTTATGTATCGTTTAATAATGATAAAGATAGAATTAACACTTAGTTTAATAATAAAACACAAATATACAATAACAATGAAACATAATCATATTAAGTATCATAACATATTTAACTAATTCAAATAAACTAAACATAATAATTAAATCAAAAATATAAATATGTTTCATTATGTTTGAAGTTACGTTGCAAAGTGTAAGGAAAGAAATATATCTAGACGGATGATGACAAAACAATGATGAAAGCAAAACTCAATTAGCCTCCCAAAAGACCACCCAAGATGAAATATATATATATATATATATTTTATTTTATTTTTTTCTTTTTTTTTTCTTTTTCTTTTTTAGAAGTAATGATTTTTCCTCTTCTAATTTTCTGTTCTTGTTCTTTCTCTTTTTTTTCCTTCCCCTAAAATGAAAGAAGAATGGGGTTTAAATAGGTGTGGAGCATTAAACCCCCCACTCTTCTTGAAAACTTAAGAGTCAATGCATGCATTGGATTCTTTGTTTTCCCAAGATACCACCCAAGATGACCAATGAAATTTCTTTTTTTTTCTTTTTTCTTTTTCTTTTTTCAAGATAAAATTAATTAAAAGACTACATTGCCCTTTCAGATGACTCATTTCTTTTATTCATTAATTGAATAATAGCTAAATGGGTCATCTGAAAATTTAGAATAGGCCCAAAAATGTCATTTTGGATGACCCATTTCTTTTACTCATTAATTGAATAATAGCTAAATGGGTCATCTGAAAATTTTAAAATAGGCCCAAAATTGATCAAGATCCAAAAATCAAAACAAAATCAGTCCACTAACACAAAATCTAAACATGTAAACTATTTTGAAGATCAAACACAGCAACTAAGGCAGAAAAATAAAATTAAGAAATAAAAATGAAATTAAAAAAAAAATAAAACTCAAGCAACAACTTAAGCATGAACTTGAAGAACACTAACAAAACAATACAAATCCGGCATCAAAACAACTTATATGATTTTAAAAATGTGATAATGACGGATTTAGATAGAGGATGAGAGGGGGAAATGGTTGACATAAATGGACGATTGTAGGTCGCCGGAAAATTTTGCCGGATTTTTTTTTTTTGACAGATTTTGGACATAAACTTTACATCAAAGGATAGCCCTTGAAGAGCTCTACACTTTTATGTAAAGGATATAGGACGAGGATGGCCGAAACTTCGTAAATCTAAAGAAAAAGGTGAAGATTTATGTTTGGTTTTTCTTAGATCTACGGAGTTTGGCTATTAATATGAATGAATGGTTTGCGGATTTGTGTAGAGGAGGATGAAAGGAAGAAGTGGTAAAAATTTAAAGAATTTTTTGGCCAAGGGGTGGTGGCCGGCGGCGGCGGTGACGGCGGTGGCGGTAGCCGGCCGGCGGTTGGTGGAAGCAAAGGGGAGAAGAAAAAATAAAAAATGGCAATAAAAATTTGATTTTGGGATTTTGTATTTTTGGTAGGGTCCCATAAGAACCCTTGGATCAAAAAATCATGGATGATTGAGATTTAATCTTAACCATTTCTATTGGACCGAGTCAGAATTGATTGGGCCATCAGAATTTGGTCTAAATCAACCCAATTCAATCAAAAATTGGGTCATTTGGGCCAATAAAAAAACAATATAAACAAAGACAAACTACCCAAAATACAAAACAAAAAATATAAGAAAATATATATATATATTATAGGAGTAAAATAAACACGTCAAAAATTAGGTGTTCACACTAACTATGTTCGTAAGTATATGTTTTTCATTTGATCCATTCTTAAAATTCTATTAAACAAAAAAAAAAGAATCAACTAGCTATAATAGAGAATTAGGAATAAACTATTATTTAGCGACGAAAATTGTTGATCGCTAATTTCTATTCGATGCTACAATTCAATATAATCTCATTCATTTGATCGCTCGAACTTAATTTATATATATTGATGATTTAAAAAATATTTTTCTGATTGATAGCGTCGGCGTGTTATGGAAGCACACCCCAAAGTACCATTATAGCAACAGCTAGTGATCCTCTATGGGCTGATGGAAAAATATGTGGAAAAACATTTAATCTAACATGTACTGGACCAAATCTAGTACCACACCCTTGTACTGGCAAGAGTATTGTTGTGAAGATTGTTGATCATTGTCCTGGATGTGGTGGAACACTAGATCTCTCTAAAGAGGCTTTTTCAATCATCGTGAATCCTGTGGCCGGTATTATCAAGATTGATTACGTCTAGTAAGTAATGACCAGTATCTGTAAATCGATTTAAAATTTAAATTTTAGCATCACTATTAAAAGCAAGCAATTTTTTTATATATATGTTGAACTATATTCCCTTAGTGAAGTTGATTTGATCAATTCTATGAATAAAAGTTCATTGGTATTCCTTTCTTTTTTTTCTTTGTTCCACACATTATCAATAATTTATATGCTTTAGTTCCAAATAAGATAACTATACGAATTCTCACTATCTATATCGATTAATCTGATATCAATCTAATATTATATGATATATACTTAAAAGTAAAACTAAAAGACACGGAAAATCCTCTATGTTTTACTTATTTATTAATCTTTGACATGAAAAAATTAGACTCCTTAAAGATTATAACACAAAGTAGACACATCTAATATGGATCTAAACAACTTCTAGACACAAGAGCTTTGTCCCATAAGGCACTACTAAAAAAGGGTCAAAATTGAGGGTCAAAATCAACGGACAAAGTCAATTTTTAATAAAAATTAAATGGATTGTGTATCATTGATTTTGACTTCATATATTTTGTGAAACTGACAGAGAAACTTCTCCGGCCTATCGGGTTTCTTTAGTTTTAAAAAACCAACAAACATGGTTGGTCTTTAAAAATATACATAAGAAATGTAGCTACTTAGAATCGAACTCAAATACTTTCAATGACTTTGGTCAATTTTACCATTCAATCTTACATGTTCATTAATGAAATATTTTCATAGTTTTTATTTATTCTCTTCAACTGCAATGTTACACTTAAAAATGGACCAAATCCCTTCTCTATCTCTGTCTTTTGTAAAATGGATCCAAACATGGGTAATCCGTCCAGCCCATCCAGAATTTTATGAATTAGACTTAAAATAATTTAATTTGAATTCATGTGAACACGTTCAAGCCTTAACCTATTTAAAAAAATATATATTTCAACCCTTCAGAAGGTTAATCATTAATCTTGATCATAATTTGATTGTATCGTGATGGTCATTCTTTAGTATCAAAGTATCTAATATAAAATTTAATTAGAGGTCTATGCATTTTACATGTGTTAAATTAAAGGACACATGTCGTTCATCTAAAATTATATTAATAATTTGACTAATAATCAATGTTCTTTATTAGCTTAATTACTATATAAATGCATAAATGAATATAGTAAAGACATAAAAAGCACACATAATTAATGAACTGCCTTAATTCTAGTAAAAGTGGTTAACAAATTTTAGCCAATTAAAACATTATAAAAAGGTATTGCATTACTAGTTGAATTGATAAATATATCAGTGAAATAAAATAAAAATTTTGAAAACAAAAATGACAATAATTCCTAAAAATAATTTTATTCTCATTATTGGTCTTGTGGCAACTTTGTTCTCCCTAGCTTTGGCTACACCAGGGACTGCAACATTTTATACAAAATATGTTCGTAAGTATTTTATAAATCCTCGCTTAAAAAATTTTACTAAATAAAATTAAAATCAATTAACTATAATATTCGCGTTTGACATGACGCTAAATAGTCCATAGCTAACATCATTAAATAAAAAATTAGTGATAGACTATTTAGTGACGAACTTAACTTATATATACTGACATTATAAAAAATATTTTTCTGATCGATAGCCTCAGCGTGTTACGGAAACAAGGCCCAAGGTACAAGAATAGCAGCAGCTAGTGATTCTCTATGGGGTGGTGGAAAAATATGTGGAAAAACATTTAATGTGACATGTACTGGACCAACAAATCCAGTGCCACACCCTTGTACTGGCAAAAGTATTGTTGTGAAGATTGTTGATCATTGTCCTGGATGTGGTGGAACCCTAGATTTATCTAAAGAAGCCTTTTCAACTATTGCTAATCCTGTGGCCGGTGTTATCAAGATCAATTATGTTCAGTAAGTAACTATAAGTATCAGTAGACGAATTTAATATTTAAATTTTATTGATCACTATGAAAAACATGCAAAGATTCGTATATCTTAAGAAAATATTGAATTCAGTTGAACCCTTTATATTTGTTTTGTTTTTTTTGGTGTATTAAATACTTTATGACATGTTTTATGATTTTTGTTCTATGATTTTCAGGATTTGATGAGGATATCAAGAAATGTTTAGAATGTTTCTTTAAAGAATATGGAGCTTGGAAATCAAGTTTATACTATAGTATATGTTGAACTATATTCCCTTGGGAAGTTGATTTGATCAATTCACAATTTGATATATGTATTTTATCAATTGTAAGAATTAAAGTTCATATTTCAACTTAGCTAGTCATATTGATATTCATTAACTGTTAAATTTGCTTATTAATATCTCAAATTGGTTCGCCAATATCATGTCAATAGTATCTAGTTTCATAGAAATTTTATGTCCAAGAAGATCATTTTTTTTTGCAGGATTATACTCAAGATATTTGCATAGTAACATCATGTAATATCATCTTGTAGATATATATGTTAACATTTTAGTTAGAATTTAAGTGGTTCGGCACAACTTGTAGCCTACATAATAATGGATTGTACTTGATATCTTTTGGCCCATCAAACTATTGGGTTAGCTCGATTTGGCCCGATAAATTTCAAATTGGATCGACTCATATTGATAGCTCTAGTAGAGACTAGAGTATGAATTTCCACATAATAAGCAAAGTTTATTCTTAACTATACCTTATCACATGAAGTGATATGTAATAATTAACTAACCAATAGTATCTAGTTTCATAGAAATTTCATGTTCAAGAAGATCATTATTTTACACGATTATATTAAAGATATTTGTATAGTAATATCATGTAATATCATCTTGTAAATATTCATGTTAACATTTTAGTTAGAATTTAAATGGCCCGACGTAACTTCTAGCCCACATAATAATGGATTAGACTTGATGTCTTTTGGCCCATCAAACTATTGGGTTAGCTTGATTTGGCCCGATAAATTTCAAACTAGATCGGCTCATATTGATAGCTCTATAGCTCTAGTAGACACTAGAGTATATATGAATTACCCATAATTTGAAAATATCATATGTTTTGGACTAATAAACAAAGTTTATAATTAACTATACCTTATCACATGAAGTTATATGTAATAATTAACTAACAAACCTCAATAAATTATAGTAATTTGTAGATATAGTCAAAATAATTTTTTATTAACTACCTATCCCAAAAGTCCATAATAATAAATGAATTGTTTTAATTCTTTTCACAACTTTATCAATGAAAATCCTATAAAAAGGTAGTTGATTACTGGGATAAGTAAATATATTAGTGAAACAAAATAAAAGTTTTTTTTAGAAGAAAAAAAAAATGGCAATTCCTAAAAATATTATTCTTGTTATTATTGGTTTTGTAGCAACTTTGTTTTCTATAGTTTTGGCTACACCAGGGACTGCAACATTTTATACTAACTATGTTCGTAAGTATTTATTCTTTAGCGACGATCGCTAATTTCTATTTTTTCAACTTAATTAATTATGTATACTGATAATTTAAAAAATATTTTTCTGATCGATAGCGTCGGCGTGTTATGGAAGCACACCCCAAGGTACCATAATAGCAGCAGCTAGTGATCCTCTATGGGCTGATGGAAAAATATGTGGAAAAACATTTAATGTGACATGTACTGGACCAACAAATCCTGTGCCACACCCTTGTACTGGCAAGAGTATGGTTGTAAAGATTGTTGATCATTGTCCTGGATGTGGTGGAACCCTAGATCTCTCTAAAGAAGTTTTTTCGACCATAGCGAATCCTGTGGCCGGTGTTATCAAGATCGATTACGTCCAGTAAGTAACATTAGTATCTGTAAATGAATTTAAGATTTAAATTTTAGTAATCCCTATTAAATACAGTCAAATATTTGATAGACCTCCATCAGAAATTTGACTAGTCGAAAAATTTCTGACGATTTTTTTTTATTAGAAATTTCATCGAAAATTTGTATGTTTATAATAGTATAGTAAATACTTTATGACTTTATTTTATGATTTTTTGTTCTATGATTTTCAGGATTTGATAAGGACATCAAGAAATCTTTAACATGCTTCTTTATAGAGCATGGAATTTGGAAATTAAAGTTTATAATATAGTACATGTTGAACTATATTCCCTTTAGTGAAGTTGATTTGATCAATCTACAATTTGATATATGTATTTGATCAATTTTATGAATAAAATAAAAGTTCATTGATATTCCTTTCTCTTTTCTTTTTCTTTGTTCCCCACATTAACATTTTATACACTTTAATCCCAAATAAAATGTTGTATAAATTCTCACTAATTATATCGCTTAATCTCAAATAAGTCTAATATTATATGATATATACTTTGAAAGTAAAATTAAAAAGACATGAAAGTTCTCAATGTTTTGTTTATTTATTAATTTTTGACAAGACTAAATTAGACTCCAAGGCACTAAAAAAAAGGGATCAAAATTAAGGCTCAAAATCGATAGAAATAATTGTGTTTTTAAGGAAAATCGATGCTAAATTGACGGATTGTGCATTTATAAAAAGGTATTGATTACTAAATTAGACTCCAAGGCACTAAAAAAAATGGGATCAAAATTAAGGGTCAAAATCGATAGATAGAATTGTGTTTTTAAGGAAAATCGATGCTAAATTGATGGATTGTGCATTTATAAAAAGGTATTGATTACTAGTTAAATTGATAAATATATCAGTGAAATAAATTAAAAGCATAAGTACACAAACAAATGATTACTAGTTTATCAATTCTAAGAATTAAAGTTTATTGATCAATTGTTCTTTTATTTTCTGTTCCATACACCAATTGTTCTCATGTACACTTTAATTCGAAATAAAATGGTATTAACTGTATGTATTAATTTAACTTCAAATTTAATTTTGAGTAATTAATATGAATAAAAGGTAAATTGTAAAATAAGTAAATGTCCATCTAATATAGGACGAAAAGAGTATTAATTTGCAATGAAACTTACCTTTTAAATCCCATAATTACTATATAATTTCTACATTTCCTTTCAGAAACGTAACTAAGGAAAAAAGAAAGTAGAAGAATTTTAGGAGAAGTGATAAATACTACTTAATAGTGAGGAATAATATAAATAGATCACCATTAATTTTTTATAATTACTATTTACTATGCTACATTTTTTAACAGAAACTTAAGCAATACAAGGAAAGTAAAAAAAAAAAATTAGGATAAGAGATATCAATAGTAATAGTGAGGAATAATATATATAGACATTATTAATGTAATGTAATATTTTAAATCCTACTATAAGAAATGAATTCCAAAAAATTGAGAAAAAAGATAATAAGAGATTCTAGCCAAAAAAGTATGACGTATCAGCCTTTTCATTATGTTAAAAGTTATCTAGTTTCATATAAACTTCATATCAAATATTATTTTCTTGTATGGTTGTACCCAAATGAATGTATAGTAACAACATATAATATTGTCATGTGAAAATTTATGTTAAAATATTAAAATTTAAATTAACAAATTATAAACAGGAAATATCCTTATCATATCACATGAATTGATATGTAATAATTAATTAACCTACCTTAATAAATTATATTAATTTCCTGGATATCGTCAAAATATTTTTTTATTAACTACTTACTCTATGAATCAATAATAATAAATGAATTGATTTTATTCTTTTAACAACTTACATATTTTAGCCGATGATAAAAACTATAAAAAGGTTGTTGATTATTGGGATAGATAGATATATTAGTGAAATAAAATAAAAGATTTAGAAAAGAAATGGCAATTCCTAAAAATATTTTTCTTGTTATTATTGGTTTTTTGGCTACTTTCTCTATAGTTTTGGCTAAACCAGGAATTGCATCATTTTATAATAGTAGCTATGTTCGTAAGTATTTTCTCTCTCTTTCAAATTGTTCCTCTATTTAAATTCCATTACACATTTTTTTAACAAAAAAAAAAA
>NC_064290.1:52937727-52956423 GCF_019186545.1 Solanum stenotomum
TTAAAAGTTTGTGAAAGTAGCTTCGCCATCTTTGCTTGATAGAGGTCTCTTCCACCAGTATTTTGCCTTCCTCATCTTTGATACACTTCACTTGGTCCAAGTCGCGCGCCTTCCTCTCTCTTGCTTTTGCGAGCCTATACAACTTCTTATCCCCACCTTTGTCCCCCAACTCGACATACAAGCGTTCGAAAGCTGCCGTCTTCGCCTTCGAAACAGCTAACTTAGCTTCTGTCTTTGTCGTCTTATAGACTTTCTTAAGCGTCCGCTTCTCTTCCTCGTCTACGCACTCCGCCAATTTTGTGTATGCAGCCTTCTTCGCTTCCACTTTACCTTGGACTTCCCCATTCCACCACCAATCTCCTTTATGTCCTCCAAATTTACCCCTAGACACCCCTAGCATCTTAGAAGCAACTTCCCTAATGCAACTAGCTGCTTTATTCCACATGTTGTCCGCATCCCCGCTACCACTCCATGCCCCCATCCCCATCAGCTCCTCACCCATCTCCCGAGAAAGGGCAGGGGTCAACCCACCCCATTTAATCCTCGGTCGGTCAGATATCATCTTCTTCCTCCTATCCCTCTTAATCTTCAGGTCCAACACCAAAAGCTTGTGTTGGGTAGTGAGGTTTTCACTTGGGATAACCTTGCAGTCCTTAAATAGACCTCTATCACCCCTCCTAAGGAGTAAGTAATCTATCTGGGTCTTAGCTACCGGGCTACGAAAGGTAACCAAGTGGTTCTCCTTCTTCGGAAAGCATGAGTTAGCAATCACCAACTCAAAAGCCTTAGCAAAGTCTAGAAGCGAAGTTCCACCTCCATTTCTCTCCCCAAAACCAAATCCTCCATGAACATCATCAAATCCACTAGAAGTTGCCCCGATGTGGCCATTAAAATCTCCACCAATGACAATCTTCTCGGTATTCGGTATACCTCTAACTACCTCATCCAAATCCTCATAAAAGCGCTTTTTGGCCTCCTCGTCCAAGCCCACTTGAGGAGCATAAGCACTAATAACACTCAAAGTACATCCTCCAATGACCAGCTTAATCGTCATCAGCCTATCATTGATCCTCCTAACCTCCACCACCTGCTCCCTCAAATCCCCGTCTACTAAAATACCCACTCCATTTCTATCCCTAGACCCTCCTGAGTACCACAACTTAAACCCATCAACATCCCGAGCCTTGGCGCCTACCCATCTAGTCTCTTGGACACAGGCTATATTAATCTTTCTCTTCTTGAGAATTTTCACTAGCTCTATGGACTTCCCTGTCAAGAAACCTATGTTCCAAGATCCTACCCTCACGTTATAAGAACCCGTAACCCACTTACCACTATTATCCCTCGACCTCGGCCTCGGCCTCAACCGAGGACATGACTCACTACCACCATCAGAAACCAAATCCACTAGAACGTTACTGCAATCACAGCAAGAACTACACAGGCAAACACCACAAACTGCAGCAGTAAAACTCTAAGGAACAAAATAACAGCAGCTACATTATAGTGTCCAGAACAGTGTGTATTCCTAAGAGCACAATAACACCCACTCTATTAAAAACTGAAGCACAGATCAGAACTTTATTAAGAAAACTGGGGATACTGTTCCGGGATAAGGAGTCTGCAAGACAGAGCCCAGCAGCAACTAGATTCAGCGAAAAAGGGAGAGAAAAAGGATAGATAGAACCTGGTCAGTGATGATGGAGGGTTTCGGTGATCTATGGGTAATTTCCGGCCAGATCTGGTTAATCTCCGGTGGTAAACAGTAGCACTGCTGTCTCTCTTCTAAGCTGGTCGCCGGAGAAGATAGATGAGTTCGCCGGAGAAGCTGAGAAAATGCTCTTACCTTCGCCGGAGTTTGCTGTTCGCCGCTCGCTGGTCCGAGCCGCTGGAGCTGCTACTCGTCGTTATCGTCCTCACAGAAGCTTCGGAGGAGCGAGAGAAAGAGGCTCGCCGGTCGGAGCTGTTCCTCGCGTTGCTTCTGGCCGGCGCAGCCTTCGATTTCGGCCGAGAATACCAGAGAGAGGAGAGAGAGAGAGAGAGAGAGGTAGCCCTTGGAACTTGAATATACCCATACAGTACATCAAACTTCAGTAATTTTTGAATCTTTAGAACGAAATTATCTTGACATGTTCTTAATTTTTTTCTTATTTCATAGTTTGTCAAACACAAGTTTTTAATATGCAAAGTAAAAGAACACTCTCTAATTAATAGGGTAGGAGTACATTATAAATTTCAAGTTCGTGCCATGGCTGTAAAGTAACTTTTGTTAGAAAATATTTTACCCTTTAATGTGAGACCTCTCCGTACGAATACAAATTTAATCGTATCCTAATGCTAGTGTCAAATATCGTGTGTGAAATAAAAAATTAATATTTAATATCATCCCTACTTTCTTCATTAATATTCAAATCATCCTAAACGTACAACCTTATTTAATGCCAAAATGACAGAATCACAAGTTACTAGTACTATATTTTTATTTATAATTTATTAGCATATCAATAGACACAATTTAACATTCAAGTGAAAAAAAATCCTTTCTTGAAATGATATATTTACCGTAAGTCACATCTTTGAAATTTTATTTTATTTTCTTATCACTAAACAAGTTATCCACTTGAAAACGAATTAAATAAATAATTTTAAGTGGATTAAGAATTTAAATTTAAGACTAATAAAATTATGAGTCCAAATCTAATATTCACCAATTTTTATGTTAACATTTATTAAAATTTAAATTTAATTAACAAATTATTAAAAAAAAATAAGAAAAGAAAGGCTGGATCGACGTAGACAGCAGTCCATGTAGCGATGAATTAGAACTGATATTTTCTGTCCATGTTCCTCATGGTCATCAAGTTTTATTTTTCTAAGTGATATTTCATTCAATGTCAAGTACTTATTTTGGTGTTCGATTAGTTTAGATTCACGTTAAAAAATTTCATACAATGATCATGGTCATCAACTGAAACATATAACTTGTTGTAATATCTACCTTTTCTCTCTTCCTATTATATATCTACATTATAGATTCATATATAATGTGCGACTATGATCACCTATTTCAAACCTAATTCTCTCGACAACTCAGCATCAAGAACAACGTAAGATGATAAAAATATAATTTTTGGCTCGTACATCTTCAACTTAGTGAGTTAGTCGCCTTAAAATATACGGGGTGTTACATTTAAAAATTAAAGCATTATATATCGTAATTTTAATTTGCAATTTCCTTTGGAAATCAATTATTAGTTGTTTGCACTCTTAATATATCCACTCAAATAGAAGAGATAAGAAAATCGTCCTTACATATACTTTTTTTTTTATTTTGTAGTTTACCTATAGACAAGTTTTTAATATTCAAAGTAGAAAAAAAAACACTCTTTAATTAATAGGGGCAGAATACATTAGAAATATTGAGTTTGAACTATGGCCGTAAAGTTGCTTTTGTTCGGAAATATTTTATAATGTAAGACCTCTCCACATGAATACAAATTTAAATATGTCATAGTGCTAGCGTCAAAATATTGAGTGTGAAATTAAAAATAAATATTTTATATCATTTCTACTTTCTTGATGAATATCCAAATGATCCTAAACGTACAACCTTACCGAATGCCAAAATCACAGAATCACACGTTAGTAGTACTTTATTTTTATTTATTTTATAGTGCATCAATAGATAAGTTTTTAACATACAAGTGAAAAAAAAAATCTTATTAAACCTACCTACTCTTTAAATTGTGATAAATTTTGTTGAAATAAAATTATACATATGTACGACCTGACATTGAACGGTAACCGAATCAACACAATCTAGTCAGTAAAGTAATCATAAAAAGATTTCGAAACAAACAACACTAATATCATGTAATTTGGAAAATAGGGTCAAATCGAACCAAAAACTTGATTCCGAAAATGAGGTTTGAATCTGGAAATTATTACATAAATATGTTACCCAAAGCAATTGAAAATCATTGGTGAAAACCATTGCGAAAATGAAGATATAATTATCCCTTAATCACCCATTTATCAAAAAAATCACCGGTTCTTGAAAAACCCCCAAATTTGTCAATAACTTTGATTTGATTATTAAAATTGTATTTAAATGATAGGTAAATGAGTTAGGTAGTTAGATATCGATACCCAATCGATGTATATTGAAAAAGTCCCTCTAAAATCACAAATACCGAACTTCCAAATTTTGAAAATGAAGAATGGGGGAGAAACCCCAAAATTTCAAACAAAACACTCCCAAGACTCGCTTTCGCAAACGCGACAACTTGGTAAAAAATGTGAATCCCGTCGAAGAGACCAATACCTTGCTTTTTCGAATTGGCCTTTGTTAATGTGACGTTGCAAAAGCAATAGGGCCTTCGCGAATGTGAGGTCCACAGATACTTGACCCCTTGCGAACGCGACCAAAGTCTCACTAACACGATGCTCACGAAAGCGACCCACCTCTCCCGAACGCGAGGGACGCCGGATATCATAAAATACACCCAACTCTTTAATCTTAGAATGGACCTTCGGGATTCGTTTCGAATCTCGTACACACAAACCATCAAAATATGAATCTGAGCTCTTCTTGACTCGAAACCCATGAAAATCGCAAAAAACCAGCAAAACGCCTAAAAAGGCCAAACTAATCTCAGGATCTCTGAAAATTCAACCAAGACTTCCCTAAGACCTAACATCACCCTCCAAATTCAACTGAACTTTCAGAAATCTGATTCGAGCATCCGAACCCCGAATGTTGACCAAAGTCAACTTAAAGGCTAAAACTCTAAAACTCCATAACCTTCCAACCTAACATCTCAAATCCACAAAATAACTCTGAATCAGAAACCGACAACTCTCCTAGACCAAACTCCACATTCCGGAGTTGATGGAACTGATAAAATTACATTCCAAGACACAAAACTTCGATTGACACTAAAACCACTTTTAACCAACTTAAGCCTTTCAAAACTCCAAAACTTCTAAAACCACAACTTTTTACTAAATTTTCAAAAATTATGGGACAACAATCAAGAGGGGTAAAATGGTCAATTTATGAAAATTTTGAAAAATAACCTTCCGGGTCATTATATTCATGTACTTATTTTTTTTTAATTTTGTGAGTACATCTATTAATAGTTGAGAAAAAGGACAAATATATCCCCGAACTTTCGTAAATAGTATGCGTTACCCTTCGTTATACTTTTAGGACGTCAGTATCCTTGCCGTCCAAATTTTTAAGCATATATATATTTATACCCTTTAAGTTAACGGTGGTACACGTGTCTCGATCTTAACCACTAACCTGATATTTGTTAAATTTCTGCCCATAATTTATAAAATCCACCCGAATCAATCTAGAAACCTGCCTAAATACATAATACCTATAACCCGAAAATACATAGGTGAAATCTTCTCATGCCCCGTATCCTTGGAGAGGGTGATACGTTAATAGAAATCTCGTTGTCTGATTTTTCAACATTTTCCGAGTTTGTGATTGTAATTTCCACTAACTTTTGTGCATACGCCTGTTTGTCAATGCAAAAATTGAAGCAGAGAACTAGAAATGAGCCAACAACATATGAGCAGATGCATGAAAATCAAGAATTAAAAAATTATAGAGAATATTCCTGTATTTCTAAATCTTATATGTAATTTTTTACTCTGTTTTTCTTATAATCTCTTGAAAGATACTTTTCAGTTCTTGTTCTCGTATAAGTATTCATTTGTCTTTGCCATTAATGTCTTCTTCTTATTTTTATATGTTTGATATCTACATTTAGATATCAAAAAATTGTGATTTAGCTAAAATGAAAGATTAAATGGGTCAAGGCACATGTGAGGAAGTTGAGGAGAAAATGGAGGATGATTCTGGGAATGAAGATGATTGGATGGGTCTTCCTCTTCTATGAGAAAGTTGAGGAGAAATTGGAGGATTTAGTGTTGATTGGGGTTGAAGATGGGTGAAAGATGCTGCTAAACAAGTGTTTAAGTTGCTTAATTTGAAATTAAGTGAATTGATTTGGGAATTTGGGTTAATATTTTTGGGTTATGGGTATTAAGTATTTGGGCGGGTTTCTAGACTAATTCGGGTGGTTTTTTTAAATTTTGGGCAAAAAATTAACAAATATCAGGTCAGTCGTTAACATCGAGACACGTGCACCACCATTAACTTAAAGGGTAGAGGGTAGATATGCTCCAAAATTTGGCATCAAGGATACTGACGTCCTAAAATTATAACGAAGAGTATACGCTTACCATTTACGAAAGTTCGGGGATATATTTATTCTTTTTTCCTTAATTGTTTGCCAATAGACACATTTTTAATATTCAAGTAAAAAAGCACTCTTTAATTAATAGGGGCAGAGTACATTAGATATTTCAGATTCTAGCCATGGTTGTAAAGTAGCTTTTGTTAGAAAATATTTCACTCTTTACTGTGAGACCTCTCTACACGAATACAAATTTAATCATTCCCTATTGTGAATGTCAAATATCAAGTGTGAAATCAAAACTAAATGTTTAATATCATTCCTACTTTCTTCAGGAAAATCTAAATGGTCTTAAATGTACAACCTTATCACATGTTAGTAGTACTTGATTTTCATTTATTTTTCTGTGAAGAATAACTTTATAACATGTACAACCTAACATATATGTCAAAAAGGACTTTATTATTCCCTCAATTTCATTTTATATGAGTTTAGTTTGATTCAGCACGGGGTTTAAGAAAGAAATGAAGATTTTTAAAATTTATGGTTTAAAATAAGTGATATATATTTGTGTGTGTATAAATCATTTCATTAAGGTAAAATGAGCATTTTAAAGTTAAATTGTTACTTAATATAGAAATTTATCATTCTTTTTGGGACGGACTAAAAAAGGAAAATAAGTCATATAAAATTGTAATGACCCGGAAGGTCATTTTTGGGCTATTTGTTTAATTACAAATATTTAGTTGGTGAGTATTTATTAAATAACTAATTTTTATAAGCTGATGGCTAATGGGTCAAGTCCATATATAATCTACTTAATACCCTTACCCAGTTCACAATTATTTCCCTAAATAATTAAAAACAAATTAGGGGGAAGACGTACATATATGACGAAGAACGGCCGCAAGCTTCAATAAATTTTCGAATCTTTAGTACGAAATTATCTTGACATGTTCTTAATTTTTTTCTTGTTTCATAGTTTGTCAAAGACAAGTTTTTAATATCCAAAGTAGAAAAAAAAAACACTCTTTAATTAATAGGGTGGGAGTACATTATAAATTTCAAGTTTGTACCATGGTTATAAAGTAACTTTTGTTAGGAAATATTTTACCTTTTAATGTGAGAACTCTCCGCACGAATACAAATTTAATCTTATCCTAATGCTAGTGTCAAATATCGTATGTGAAATAAAAAATAAATATTTAATATCATCCCTACATTCTTCATGAATATCCAAATGATCCTAAACGTACAATCTTATTTAATGCCAAAATGACAGAATCACATGTTACTAGTACTATATTTTTATTTATTTATTAGTATATCAATAGACACAATTTTAACATTCAAGTGAAAAAAAACCTTTCTTGAAATGATATATTTACCGTAAGACACATCTTTGAAATTTTATTTTATTTTCTTATCACTAAACAAGTTACCCACTTAAATAAGAATTAAATAAATATTCTTAAGTGGATTAAGAATTTAAATTTAAGACTAATAAAATTATGAGGCCAAATCTAATATTCACCAATTTTTATGTTAACATTTATTAAAATTTAAATTTAATTAACAAATTATTTTTAAAAAATTAAGAAAAGAAAGGTTGGATTGACGTAGACAGCAGTCCCTGTAGCGATGAATTAGAACTAATATTTTCTTTCCATGTTCCTCATGGTCATCAAGTTTTATTTTTCTATTAGAAATTTCATTCAATGTCAAGTACTTATTTTGGAGTTCGATTAGTTTAGATTCACGTTAAAAAATTTCACCCAGTGATCATGGTCATCAACTGAAACATATAACTTGTAGTAATATCTACATTTTCTCTCTTCCTATCATATATCTACATTATAGATTCATATATAATGTGCGACTATGATCACCTATTTCAAACCTAATTATCTCGACAACTCAACATCAACGAATAATGTAAGATGATAAAAATATAGTTTTTGACTCATACATCTTCGACTTAGTGAGTTAGTCACCTTAAAATATATGGGGTGTTACATTTAAAAATTAAAGCATGAAGTATATTATGGTATAGATATCATAATTTTAATTTGCAATTTCCTTTGAAAATCAACTATTAGGTGTTTGCACTCTCAATATGTCCGCTCAAATAGAAGAGATATCTCATAGTTGAATTTTTAGTACGAAATCGTCCTTACATATACTTTTTTTTTATTTCGTAGTTTACCAATAGAGAAGTTTTTAATATCCAAAGTAAAAAAAACACCCTTTAATTAATAGGGGCAGAATACATTAGAAATTTCGAGTTCGAAGCATGGCCGTAAAGTAGCTTTTGTTTGAAAATATTTTATAATGTACGACCTCTCCACATGAATACAAATTTAATTATGTCATAGTGCTAATGTCAAAATATCGAGTGTGAAATTAAAAATAAATATTTACTATTATTTCTACTTTCTTGATGAATATCCAAATAATCCTAAACGTACAACCTTACCGAATGCCAAAATCACAGAATCACATGTTAGTAGTACTTTATTTTTATTTATTTTTTAGCGCATCAATAGACAAGTTTTTAACATTCAAGTGAAAAAAAAACTTATTAAACCTACCTACTCTTTAAATTGTGATAAATTTTGTTAAAATAACATTATACATATGTACGACCTGGCATCGAATGGTAACCGAATCAACACAATCTAGTCAGTAAAGTAATCATAATAAGATTTCGAAACAAACAACACTTATATCATGTAATTTGGAAAATAGGGTCAAATTGAACCAAAAACCTGATTCCGAAAATGAGGTTTGAATCTGGAAATTATTACATAAATATGTTACCCAAAGCAATTGAAAATCATTGGTGAAAACCATTTCGAAAACGAAGCTATAATTAGCCGTTAATCACCCAATTATTAAAAAAATATTGGGTTCTTGAAAACCACCCAAATTTGTCATTCAATAACCTTGATTTGATTATTAAAATCGTATTTAAATGATAGGTAAATGAGTTAGGTAGTTAGATATCGATACCCAATCGATGGATATTGAAAAGGTATCTCTAAAATCACAAATACCGAGCTTCCAAAGATTGAAAATGAAGAATAGGGGAGAAACCCCAAAATTTCAGACAAAACACTCCTAAGACTTACTTTCGCGAACGCGAGCTTCACAAACGCGATAACTTGGTCAAAAAAGTGAGTCCTGCCGAAGAGACCAACCTTGCTTTTTCGAGCTTGCCTTTGTTAATGCTAACGTTGCAAAAGCAATAGGGCCTTCTCGAATGTGAGGATCATAGACACATAACCCCTTGCGAACGCGACTAGAGTCTCCCTAACACGATGCTCGCGAAAGCGACCCACCTCTCCCGAATGCGAGGGACACCGGATATCAGAAAATACACCCAACTCTTTAATCTATAAATGGACCCTCGGGATTCGTTTGGAATCTTGTACACACAAACCATCAAAATATGAATCTGAGGTCTCCTTGACTCGAAACCCGTGAAAGTCGTAAAAATCAACAAAACACCTAAAAAAGCCAAACTAATCTCTGGAACTCTAAAAATTCAACCAAGACTTCCCTAAGACCTAACAACAAATTCAACAAAACTTTCAGAAATCTGATTCGAGCATCCGAATCCCGAATGTTGACCAAAGTCAACTCAAAAGCTAAAATCCCATAAACTTCCAACTTAACATCTCAAATCCACAAAACAACTCCGAATCAAAAACCGACAACTCTCCTAGACCAAACTCCACATTCCGGAGCTAATGGAACAAATAAAATTACATTCCAAGACACGAAACTCCGATTGACACTAAAAACCACTTTTAACCAACTTAAGCCTTTCAAAACTCCAAAACATCTAAAACCACAACTTTTTACTAAACTTTCAAAAATTATGGGACAACAATCGAGAGGGGTAAAACGTTCATTTCATGAAAATTTTCAAAACTAACCTTCTGAGTCATTATATACATGTATTTGATTTTTTTTTTAATTTTGTGAGTACATCTATTAATAATTGGGAAAAAGGACAAATATATCCCCGAACTTTCGTAAATGGTATGCGTGTACCCTTCGTTATACTTTTACGACGTCAGTATCCTTGCCGTCCAAATTTTGAAGCATATATACCCCTTAAGTATTCATATGTCATTATCATTAATGTCTTCTTCTTATTTTTGTATGTTTGATATTTACATTGAGATATCAAAAAAATGTGATTTAGCTAAAAAGAAAGATTAAATGGGTCAAGGCACATGTGAGGAAGTTGAGGAGAAAATGGAGGATGATTCTGGCGATGAAGATGATTGGATGGGTCTTCCTCTTCTATGAGAAAGTTGAGGAGAAATTGGAGGATTTAGTGTTGATTGGGGATGAAGATGGGTGAAAGATGTTGCTAAACAAGTGTTTAAGTTGCTTAATTTGAAATTAAGTGAATTGATTTGTGAATTTGAGTTAATATTTTCGAGTTCGAGCTATGGTTGTAAAGTAATTAACTTTTTTTAGGGAATATTTTACCCTTTAATGTGAGACCTCTCCGCATGAATACAAATTTAATCATATCCTAATGCGAGTGTCATATCACGTGTGAAATCAAAAATAAATATTTAATTTCATCCCTACTTTCTTCATGAATATCCAAATGATCCTAAATGTACAATCTTATTTAATGCCAAAATGACGGAATCACATGTTACTAGTACTATATTTTTATTTATTTATTAATAAATCAATAGACACGTTTTTAACATTCAAGTGAAAAAAAAAAAAACCTTTTTTGAAATGATATATTTACCGTAAGACACATCTTTGAAATTTAATTTTATTTTCTTATCAGTAAATTAAACAAGCTACCCACATAAATCAGAAATTAATAAAATAATCTTAATTAAGTGGATTCAGAATTTAAATTTAAGACTAATAAAATTATGAGTCCAGCTCTAATTTTTTTTTATAGATTCTTACATATATAGTCATTTTGTATAATTTTTACATTAACATTTCACTAAGATATTCAAGATTCTGTATAATAATATTTTATAATTACAATTAAATATTCAGACAAATAATAATATTATAGAAAAAAAATTTGTTTTATTCTATACTCAATATCGAAAATTATGAATTCAAATAACGTCAAAAGATTATGTCAACCCAATGTGATAATATCAACGTGCTATGGACTTTATATTGCTTGGTCAGCATCATCTCTGCATAACAAAAATTGCCAGGTAAACATCATGTGAATGCAATAAATTGACCTATAAAGTGTCATTATATCTAGCCATCTAACAAAGCGTTCTTTAATCATATTTCGAGAAACACGAATCATCGTTAATGCATTAAATTGACCTATAAAGTAATCATAACATTTAGATAATATTTTAGTTATTTGGTATCTTTGTGCTATTTAGCAACCATTAATGGGCAGGTCCTTATTTACATGTTTTTTTGTTTGTTGAGAATGCCTTATATTTACATAAAACTATAGAAAAAATTCTAGTGCAAGCAACCAAAACTAGAAAATCAAAATCTAAGCCAAAAATTACAATCACAAAAAAATGGAGATATCCCAATAGAAAAGATGACACGACATGTAAGTATTACCTCTAATAAAGCAATAGCAGATTGATCATCGAATTTTAAGACTAAGATACAACATACAATCATAATACCATCAAAACATGACATCAAACTTCTAAATTTTGATTATGAATTCAAAAACAAATGCTTTAAGCTAAATACGTAAAAATAATATAAATCATAATAATTAACTATTTAAAAGACTATAAAGAAATATTGATTACGAAGAAGATTTTAATTCTAAATTTTTTATGATGCCACTTAAATTGAGAAAAAAGCCAAAAACAGAAACAAAAGGAGCACCAAATAAGGAGTCATACAAATTTTGTTCAAGTACTATCATGTTAAACCTAATCTGAGTGCCCATCAAGCTGATAAGATTAGATATAAATTCAGCAATAAGAATTCATGATATTATGTACTCCTTCATCATTATCCAAAGTAAAGTAATCTTTATTATAGAGAGTTTTACCTTTTAGTGTGAAATTTCTCCTACAAATTAATATGAATTTAAACCTAATCTGATTGCCCAAATCAAACCATAAAAATAGAAGTTAAATAGTACTCTACTTTATACACATGTACGCATATGTTTGAAGGCTACATCCTGCTTAAGATCAGTCTATATTTCATTCATAACTAGATATCTTGGCTAGTTTTGAAAATGAATCGTGACATAAAGTGATCAAATAAGCGTAATTCATGGTTCATACATAAAATTAAAGACCGTAGTCGATCATTTTTAATTAAAACATACATAAACTTGATACAAGATTCCAAAGGATTAATGATGTGTCACAACTTATTTAATGTGTCAAATGGCTACTAAAGGCCAATATAACACTATATTATAAGCTACCCTTTTAAGAAAAGGCAACACTTTATTAATTTTGTTTTGACACTCTAATCCTTATTTAATCTCACTTAATTATTCCATCATAATCTCTTCTTCAAGCACAGCTTCACTTAGAGTTTTTGCTTCCTCACCCAAAGTTGTTTTAACTTCATTTGAAATTTTGTGAAATACACATAGCTTAGTGCATAGGCACTTTCTTTGGAGTTTGCTACAATGTCCACCAGTAAAGTTTTCTGTGAGACAAGCTTTTCTGCATGATGAGTCGGTAAAACATAATCCTTTGAAAGTTTGGCTTGGTGCTTTGCAAATTTGCTGAGCTTGTACCTCTACAATCATTCAAAAATAGTTAGAATAACATGAGAGAGACGAAATCGAAAGAAATATTGTTTGTATAGTCTTTAGAGAAATATAAACAAATAAATTATTTTAGGGTTTTATCATAGTTGTCAAACGTAACGTATAGCAAATAACTTTAAAAGCATGTATCAATTCATAATTCTTTAGACTTTATTCAAACGGTTCGCTGCCTACTTGGTTACATTTTTTCTATTATGATGTTTTAATTAGAGGAATAAATGATGAAGACAAACCATAGGTAACAAAGAGCATCATTGCCAAGACAAGAAATGCCATGAAGCAAATGGAACGAGCCATGGAATTGATGAGTGAAAAAAAATAATGGAAATGTTTTTTTCTTAATAGTAAGAAAGATTGTAATTTAGAGTTGTGAATAAACAAATAACACAATGGAGGTTATTTATAGGCAGTGAAATAAGAGTAAGACAAAAAAGTTAAAATTTAGTGGTCCAACAATATGTGAAGTAATTGTTGTTTAATGCTTGGATATATAATAGAAACACAATAAACATGTTCTTCTTTTTTTGGAAAAAAATAATATACTAATTGAGGTAGGTGATTATACAGGGAAATCGAATCATAACCAATAAAGAAAGATTGCAATTTAGAGTACTAGGGACCTCTGACAAACATTGTTCCTCTTTTCTTTTTCTTTTTTTTTTCTTTTTTAGTTGGGGGTAGGATAGAGGAAGGAGAAATAGTATAGGAAATTATAAGGTGGAAAATCGAATTGTCACCAATAAGGTAAAAAGTTCAAAGTTCATATAGTCAACCAAATAAGCTACTTATTGGATTTGAAAAAAAATAAAAAATAGCATGATCCTCATGGTCATCAAGTTTTTTTTTTCTAAGTGATATTTCATTCAATGTCAAGTACTTATTTTGGAGTTCCATTAGTTTAGATTTACGTTAACAAATTTCACCCAGTGATCATGGTCATCAACTGAAACATATAACTTGTAGTAATATCTACATTTTCTCTCTTCCTATTATATATCTACATTATAGATTCATATATACTGTGTGACTATGATCACTTATTTCAAACCTAATTCACTCGACAACTCTGCATCAACGAACAACGTCAGATGATAAAAATATAGTTTTTGCCTCGTACATCTTCGACTTAGTGAGTTAGTCGCCTTAAAATATACGGGGTGCTACATTTAAAAATTAAAGCATGAAGTATATTATGTTATATATATCGTAATTTTAATTTGCAATTTACTTTGGAAATCAATTATTAGTTGTTTGCACTCTTAATATGTCCGCTCAAATAGAAGAGATATCTCAGATTTGAATCTTTAGTACGAAATCGTCCTTTCATATACGTTTTTTTTTTTATTTCGTAGTTTACCAATAGAGAAGTTTTTAATATCCAAAGTAAAAAAAACACTCTTTAATTAATAGGGGCATAATACATTAGAAATTTCGAGTTTGAAGCATGGCCATAAAGTAGCTTTTGTTCGGAAATATTTTATTATGTAAGACCTCTCCATATGACTACAAATTTAATTATGTCATAGTGGTAGAGTCAAAATATCGAGTGTGAAATTAAAAATAAATATTTAATATTATTTCTACTTTCTTGATGAATATCCAAATGATCCTAAACGTACAACCTTACCGAATGCCAAAATCACAGAATCACATGTTAGTAGTACTTTATTTTTATTTATTTTCCAGTGCATCAATAGACAAGTTTTTAACATTCAAGTAAAAAAAAAAACTTATTAAACCTACCTACTCTGTAAATTGTGATAAATTTTGTTGAAATAATATTATACATATGTACGTCCTAACATTGAGCGGTAACCGAATCAACACAACTAGTCAGTAAAGTAATCATAAAAATATTTCGAAACAAACAACACTAAAATCATGTAATTTGGAAAATAGGGTGAAATCGAACCAAAAACCTGATTTCGAAAATGAGGTTTGAATCTGGAAACTATTACATAAATATGTTATCCAAAGCAATTGAAAATCATTGGTTAAAACCATTTCAAAAATAATGCTATAATTAGCCCTTATTCACCAATTTATCAAAAAAAAACTTGTGTTCTTGAAAACCCCCCAAATTTGTCATTCAATAACCTTGATTTGATTATTAAAATTGTATTTAAATGATAGGTAAATGAGTTAGGTTGTTAGATATCGATACCCAATCGATGGATATTGAAAAAGTCTCTCTAAAATCACACATACCGAGCTTCCAAAGTTAGAAAATGAAGAATGGGGGAGAAACCCTAAAATATTAGACAAAACACTCCCAAGAGTCGCTTTCGCGAACGCGAGCTTCCCGAACACGACAACTCGGTCAAAAAAGCGAGTCCAACCGAAGAGACCAATACCTTGCTTTTTCAAGCTGGCATGTGTTAATGCGAATGCTGCGAAAGCAATATGGCCTTCCCGAATGTGACAACAATCGTGAGGGGTAAAACGGTCATTTTATGAAAATTTTCAAAACTAACCTTCCGGGTCATTATATACATATACTTGGTTTTTTTTTATTTTGTGAGTACATCTATTAATAGTTGGGAAAAAGGACAAATATATCCCCGAATTTTCGTAAACGGTATGCGTATACCCTTTGCTATACTTTTAAAACGTCAGTATCCTTGCCGTCCAAATTTTGAAGCATATATATATACCCTTTAAGTTAACGGTGGTACACGTGTCTCGATCTTAACCACTAACCTGATATTTGTTAAATTTCTGCCCAAAATTAAAAAAATCCACCCGAATCAATATAGAAACCCACCCAAATACATAATACCCATAACCCCAAAATACATAGGTGAAATCTTCTCATGCCCCATATCCTCGGGGAGGGTGATACGTTAATAGAAATCTCATTGTCTGATTTTTCAACATTTTCTGAGTTTGCGATTGCAATTTCCACTAACTTTTGTGCATACGCCTGTTTGTCAATGCAAAAATTGAAGCAGGGAACTAGAAATGAGCCAACAACAGATGAGCAGATACATGAAAATCAAGAATTCAAAAAATTATAGAGAATATTCCTGTATTTCTAAATCTCATATGTAATTTTTTACTCTGTTTTCTTATAATCTCTTGAAAGATACTTTTTGGTTCTTGTTCTCTTATAACTATTCATATGCCTTTGCCAATGATGTCTTCTTCTTATTTTTGAATGTTTGATATTTACATTGAGATATCAAAAAAATGTGATTTAGTTAAAAAGAATGATTAACACTATGTTTGAATCATTGTTACCCATTGTATTGTATTGTATTCTATCGTTACTATACCTACAATGTTTGTTTTGATTGTTACTGAAAATGTATTGTATTGTATTATTAAATTTCGTTGTTACATAACAATGAAAACCCCTATTTTATGGAACAATCGATTTGGTGTGTTCCCATTGTTACTTAATTTCTTTTTCCAATTATATCTTTGCATAATATTTCAAAATACTATTTTACCCTTTATCTTATATTATTTAAATCTAGTCAAACCTCCTATCCTAGAATAATTAAGGATATTTTAGTAATTTATAAATTACAATACAGTACGATACAATCAAATGAAATAATTAAAATGTTATTAAATAACAACAAACAATACAGTCTAGCCAAACATTGTATCTACCATACAATAGAGTACAATATAGTACAATACAATACAATACATTATGAAACAATGGGTAACAATGATCCAAACAATGTGTAAATGGGTCAAGGCACTTGTGAGGAAGTTGGGGAGAAAATGGAGGATGATTCTGGGGATGAAGATGATTGGATGGGTCTTCCTCTTCTATGAGAAAGTTGAGGAGAAATTGGAGGATTTAGTGTTGATTGGGGATGAAAGATGGGTGAAAGATGCTGCTAAACATGTGTTTAAGTTGCTTAATTTGAAATTAAATGAATTGATTTGGGAATTTGGGTTAATATTTTTGGGTTTGGGTATTAAGTATTTGGGGGGGTTTCTAGACTAATTCGGGTGGTTTTTTTAAATTTTGGGCCAAAATTTAACAAATATCAGGTCAGTGGTTAACATCGAGACATGTGTACCACCATTAACTTAAAGGGTAGAGGGTAGATATGCTCCAAAATTTGGCATCAAGGATACTGACGTCCTAAAATTATAACGAAGAGTATACGCTTACCATTTACGAAAGTTCGGGGATATATTTATTCTTTTTTCCTTAATTGTTTGCCAATAGACACATTTTTAATATTCAAGTAAAAAAGCACTCTTTAATTAATAGGGGCAGAGTACATTAGATATTTCAGATTCTAGCCATGGTTGTAAAGTAGCTTTTGTTAGAAAATATTTCACTCTTTACTGTGAGACCTCTCTACACGAATACAAATTTAATCATTCCCTATTGTGAATGTCAAATATCAAGTGTGAAATCAAAACTAAATGTTTAATATCATTCCTACTTTCTTCAGGAAAATCTAAATGGTCTTAAATGTACAACCTTATCACATGTTAGTAGTACTTGATTTTCATTTATTTTTCTGTGAAGAATAACTTTATAACATGTACAACCTAACATATATGTCAAAAAGGACTTTATTAATAACATGTACAACCTAACATATATGTCAAAAAGGACTTTATTATTCCCTCCATTTCATTTTATATGAGTTTAGTTCGATTCAGCACGGAATTTAAGAAAGAAATGAAGATTTTTAAAATTTATGATCTAAAATAAGTGATATATATTTGTGTGGCAAGTGTAAAGGGAATTGAGAGTAAAAAAGGGGGGCTATAGGCGTGAGTATTACTCACTGGTGGGTTGTATTTTAGATAAAAGTAAGGGAGTAATGATTGGTTGGTGATACATTGGGCTGATATGAATTTGCAGATGGTCATTAAATGCTAGGATGGGTGCTTTAATGGTTGGTCAAGTTACTGATTTCGAAAAAAGAGTGAAACACCCACGTTTGTAGGGTAGTTCTTTCTTGGGAAAGATAGTGAAATAAAATTGATCTAAGCAACGAAAGCTGACAAGGCCATAAAACTAAATAGAACTAAACAGTACATACACGTCTTCTAAATAGTAACTAACATAGTGCACGGGACAGGTTTCTGGCCAAAAAAGTATGACGCATCAGCCTTTATTATGTTAAAAGTTATCTAGTTTCATATAAACTTCATATCCAATATTATTTTCTTGTATGGTTGGTACCCAAATAAATTATAGTAACAACATATAATATTGTCATGTGAAAATTTATGTTAAAATATTAAAATTTAAATTAACAAATTATAAACAGGAAATATCCTTATCATATTACATGAATTGATATGTAATAATTAATTAACCTACCTTAATAAATTATATTAATTTCCTGGATATCGTCAAAATATTTTTTTATTAACTACTTACTCTATGAATCAATAATAATAAATTAATTGATTTTATTCTTTTAATAACTTACATATTTTAGCCGATGATAAAAACTATAAAAAGGTTGTTGATTATTGGGATAGATAGATATATTAGTGAATAAAATAAAAGATTTAGAAAAGAAATGGCAATTCCTAAAAATATTTTTCTTGTTATTATTGGTTTTTTGGCTACTTTCTCTATAGTTTTGGCTAAACCAGGAATTGCATCATTTTATAATAGTAGCTATGTTCGTAAGTATTTTCTCTCTCTTTCAAATTGTTCCTCTATTTAAATTTCATTACACATTTTTTTAACAAAAAAAAAAA
>NC_064290.1:52958590-53122980 GCF_019186545.1 Solanum stenotomum
TAGCCATTTTTATCAAGGAATATCAGTAACATAACTTTGTTCGGGATGAATTTATAATAGGATTTATTGTGGCTCCTAAAATACACACATTGGTTATAACATGTTCATGTTTAAAGTTAAATCCAATAAAAAATAGTTGTATGCAAATAAAATCACTTTTATTCAATAATTGTATATTTACTCAAAAGGTATATCCTAAATATATGGGTATGTATTCCTGTGTATTTTTAGTTAAATGTATTTTAGTTTTTACCTTCATTGATTTTTTAATTAACGTTTTTTCTAAGTTTTATTCAATCATTATTATGACATATCAATACCACATCTTTTGAGACAATAAGAGAATGGAGTATTTAAACTGATAAGAATATGATCGGGTATGTCTTTAAATAAGTAATTATTAGTTCTAATGTTAATAATGGAAAGTTGCTTATTGTATGGACGTAAATAAGGATAGTGGGTTATATTTAGAGTCAATTCCTTATTTAGTTTATTGTAGTTAAGATGTATTAGTGTATAAATAGAAAAATAAAAAATGTATACAAAAATACAGCGAAAAAAAGATATAAAATGTAGTCATTTATTGTAAATAACATACTTATAGCTATTGAACTTCAAATAACTCTATAAATATAGTCATTTTTGTAAGTTGCTCTTATTTATAGGGAGTGAAATAAGAGTAAGACCAAAAAAGTTAAAAATTTGGTGGGNTGGTTGAGTTTTAGGCTGACTTGTCTTGGTGGGTTAAGACGAGTGCCATCACATCCATTTTTGGGTCGTGACAATTACATAGTAGGAAATCGAATCATTACCAATAAAAAAAAATTGTAATTTAGATTACTTGGGACCTCTCTGCACGGATAAACATTGTTCCTCCTTTTTTTTCTTTTTTAGTTGGGGTTAGGGTAGAGGAAGGAGAAATGATATAGGGAATTATAAGATGGAGTATCGAACTGTCACCAATAAGGTAAAATGTTCATATAGCCAACCAAATGGTAGCTCTTACTTGGGATTATCCTAACATGATCATCTAATAGTTACAGAGAATGAACTGATTCAGATGATTTAATTTCTCAATCGTTTTAACTCAATTCTAACAAATGAAAATCGAAAAGATTGAAGTTATTTGATTAAATACGAAATTTAAAAGAAATTGTGATATATTAGCCCAATAAATTTGAATAAGGTCCATGAAAATAAATTTTAGATTGGGCCTTGAGTTGCAAATTGGCCCATTGGGTTTTAACAAATTTAACATATATGTGGCTCATTTAAAAGGAGGAGCTCCCTAGTCTGAGTTCTTACGTTCGTAAAACTCGAATATGATCGAGATTTCAAATTAATATTAGAGCAATTTTATTCATCTTACTATATTTCATGATGACATTAAATTAAGAACTAAGTTTTGATCATTCATATTATTATTTTCTATCAAGTATTCGTGAACTGCTTTGAAGTTCGACTAATCAGAATCCATAATGAAAAGTCCCACTTTAAAGAAACTCACAATCAACTAGTTAATAAGTTAAAAGACGTTGAATCACTTCTCACGAAACCAAAATCCAATAAAAAACCTTTCTTGAAATGATATAGTTTACCCTAAGACACATCTTTGAAATTTTATTTTATTTTCTTATCACTAAACAAGTTACCCCCTTAAACAAGAATTAAATAAATGATAGTGGATTCAAAATTTAAATTTAAGACTAATAAAATTATGAGTCCAAATCTAATATTTACCAAATTTTAGTCATACCTTTTATAATAAATATTTTTTATATTAATATTCAATATCCTATATAACAATATTTTATAGTTACAATTAAATATTCAGACAAATAATAATATTATAAAAAAAATTGTTTTATATTATAATCCATATAAAAAATTATGAATTCAAACACGGTCAAAAAGATTATGTCCACCAAGTGACCCAATGTGATAATTTCAACTTGCATTTTTTTTTTCCACATGTTTAGTACAACATCAATTTTGCTATGGACTTTACTTTGTTGGGTCAGCATCATCTCTGCACAACAAAAATTGCCACGTAAACATCATGTGACATTGAATAGAGACCGTTTGGAATATTTTTTCTATTTTAATTTATACGATATAATTTAATTGATTATATTATTTATATAGAATATCTTTTTAGATCTCTTTTAACTTGCTTTGTTTTGAAAGAGTACTGCAATTTAATCAATTAGCAAGATTGGAATTAAAATGATAAAAATTGACACAATATGCGAATTACAAATTTTTTAATTTCAATTTATATAAAAAAAAATTCATAAAATTAAAGAAATAAATTTCAATTCTTTTCGATAAATTGAAAATCACATATTTCTAAGATATATGACTAAGATAAGCAAACGTCATTATTTAAACACTTTTGACTAGTTTTTATCTTGGATAATGCATTATGATTTAGGGTGTGTTTGATATGAATGATATATTTTTGATATTTTTTTAATTTTAATTTTTTATATAGTATATTTATTAAAAATAAAGTTTTTTTCTATTATAAATTAATACAAAAAATTATGTTATAAAATATAATTTTTTAACTTCATTTTTATTAAATCAACAAATCATGAAAACAGGTGAGGAACATATTTCATTAGTTGGGAAGCTTCTATGTGAAATATGTGTCTGTTGGTATAGCCATGGAATATTTTTCAATGAGATTTTGTAATAGTATAAAGATTATAAGATTAAATAATATATTCTATATATCTTTAGTTTTGAATTATAACATTTACAAAGCTCTAAAAAAAAATTATATCAAGTTAAAATCAGACAAATGAGAGGAAGTAATTAATTGTCAACACTAGATGACTTGACATGATCAAACAATCCAAATAATAATTGAAAAAGGAGAAAAAAATAATCAAATTAGGTGACAAAATAATAAAAAGATAGACCTTATTCTTTTCATCTGTCACTTAATATGAAAGGGACATTCTAATTATAAGACATTACGTATTAGACTCGCTTTTCTTGTGCTCTAATTTCTACTCACCACTATTTTATTTTATATTGTAATTATTTTAATTTATCTAAAAATAATAATTATTATTTTTTCTCTATTTAGAAACTTTTATATTTAAATTCATAAAGGATATCATGGATATGTTTAAGGTAGTCATGGAGAATCCAAAATAGAAAAGAGAAAGTAGCAATAATAAATAATATAATAATTAAAATTAAAGGTATAATAAAAAAATTAAATAATAAACTATTAGGAGAGTAATAAAAATAATTGTGAGAATCGAACTAGACAATGCTCGATTACTTACTAACTTTTTAACCTAATTATCGATCTCCAAATTTTTATATCTAAGGTTATGTTCTCGATCCAATCACCTCTCGACAATACTTCTTTGGCTTATCTCTACCTCTCCTTCTACCTACTATAGTCAACCTCTCACACTTCCTTATCAAAATTTTTGTGCATCTCCGCTTCACCATACAAATCATCTCAATCTCACCAATCACCATCACAGAGGTCACTTCCACATTATCTCATATATCTTCGCTCTTAGTACTATATCAATCATAATATGATCACATATTTATCTCAACATCCTCATTTCTGCTACTTTCATCTTTTGGACGTGCAAATTCTTGACCGGCCAACACTCAGATACATACATATCTGGTCTAACTGACCACCACTTCATAAAACTTACATGAAGATTTGATTAAAAAATATATTCTTATCACACATGATATCATATTCAAGCCTCAATTTCAACCATCCCACTTCAACACGTTGCGTATATTATTTAAACTTAACCTCAAATTTTCTAAATAATAAATTATTAGGTTGGCATTTCTTTATCATACACATGCAAATCATCTCAGACATGCTTCTTGTTATGATCATGATATTGATAGATATAAAGATTCTTCCTTTACCCTACTATTTTATCAAACAACTATTCTTATAAATACAACTAATATTTTTTGTTTTTTAAAATAAATGTAAAGTCATGTCAATCTCATGCACATTCTTGGAAGTTTTGGACTTATATGCATTATTATTATTTTTGTAAGGATCTAAAGAGTCTTTCATTATTTCACGGCAATCAAATTACATTTTACTCCCTCCAGCCTTTTTTACTTGACACGTTGACAAAAATAAGATTATTTTAAATATTTATCATTTTATAATATAAAAGAATATGTTATATATACTCTTTCTGTCTCAGTTTATATGGTATCATTTGAAATTTGAGAGTTCAATTGTTTAATTTTGATCCTTAATTTAGGTATAGAAGTTTTAAGCTTTTTGAAATAAAATTTACATGTTGAGTACTACGTAAAAGTACTATAGATTATAATAATTGATAATCCAATATATTTAAAAGATGTGTGAAAAAAATTCAGTAAAAAAAAGACTTGTTTGAATGTAAAAATCTGAAAGGACATGCCATATAAATTGAGATATGACATAAAAAAAATTCAGTAAAAAAAAAAGACTATCTTATATTTTGAATTAATCTTGTTGAAAATTCTAATTCCGATCCTTAAAAAGTACATGTCTTTTGTGTTGCATATATATTTCAAGTTTGTAGGGCACAATTAGGGGAATTTACATATCTTGGACAAAAACGTAGCTCTGATATTGTATTACAGATGTTGAATCCTCTTTAGCTTTCTTTGTTTATTTTTTCATTATATTTTAAATTTTCTGAGTGAAAATTCTGACCTCGTTCCTAAAAAATGTACGTGTCTTTTTGTATATATATAGTCCAAGCTTGCAGGGCACAACTAGGGGAATTTACATCTTGGACAAAAATAATAGTGGTGGGTGGTGTTGTTATTATATATATCCAACTGGGGAAGGTTGAGTTTAGTTCCCAATTTAAAGGGTGTAGGGTATAAGATTATGACTTGTGTTTTATATATATATGAAATATCACTATAGCAGCCATTGTCCCATTCCTACCTATACCTAAAAAAAAAAAATCAGCATTTTTTGTTTTGTATTTTAGTTGAAGTTCTATCACTTTCCTAATCATAACATCTTAAAACTTAAAAGATAAGACTTAAATGAAAATGGAAATAAAAGGTAAAAATAACGTTTATTGATTACATTTCGGTTCTATTTTTTAAATGTATTTATTATATAGTGAAGTTTTAATTTTTACAGGTTAAACTCTAGGTCATTGTCTTTTAGAGATAGAGCTTAATAATAGAAACAAAATGTAGAAATAACATTTAATTTATCGATCACTTTTTTACTCTATTTTTATAAAAAAAAATCACACAATTATATATAAAATTTTAATTATTGCAGGTTAAACTCTAGGTAATTATCTCTTAAAGATAGAGTCTAATAAAAAAATGGAAACAAAATGTGAAACAATGTCGATTAGTCACATTTTAGTTGTCTTTTAAAAGATAACTATTATTATATGGAGTTTCAAATTTTAGAGGTGAAATTCAGGACATGATTTTGAAAGATTTGAACCAAAAACATAAATAACAAGGAAACAATGTAAACGTCTATTAGAGAAGAGTCAAAATAAAAATAAAATCATGTGATAATCGAAACACCATAATCAATTTACTAAGATAAATTATTTAAAAAATACTAATAAACGATGATAAAACTATGATAATAGAATTGATATCATTGTCAATACCAGCACCCTAGGCAAGACGCCATTACACTACCTTCTATCATTTTACTCTAATATGTGTCTTTCACCCGTGGCGTAGTTATATGGTTGTCAGGATGTTCAATTCGTCGTAAAAATATTGTATATACAAGTAAAATGATACACAATAATGATTAAATAATATATTTTGGATATTCTTAACACAACAAGTTATTGGACTTGGCGTAGTTACATGGTTCTCAGGCTGTTCAATTCGTCGAAAAAATATCGTATATACAAGTAAAATGATACACAATAATGATTAACTAATATATTTTAGATATCCTTTAACACAACAAGTTATTATAGTCCATTGGTTTTAGATGCTTGGAATGAGGTAGTACTCGTGTGTTTGAATCTCACTTGTTCTACTTTTAGAAAAAAGTTATTGTTATGCAATTTATGGATACCTTTGTGAGATTTCTGACTCCACCATTATCATTTATACTCTTCTATCTAAAATCATATCCTCAATTAAGACAATGTCATATCATATATATCTTATCACCCTTCATCAATTAATCAAAATACGCGTAAACTAACCCAAACATTATATTATACCAAAAGAAAATCTTCCACTCATTAATGATTCCTTTTATTTTAATAATAGTTTTGTTGATTTTATTAGATCATCAAAGAGATCAAATAGGTGTAATGGCTAAAGGCACATGTGCACTCAGATTCTAATACATTTGTAACTTCCAGAGGATTTTCGTATTTGGACTCTTTTTTTTGTTTTGCCTAGTCATATTCATAGCATAAAAATATATTATTATTTTTTATAGAATCAATCTTTAACTAATCACATTCACATACATAAGCAATGTAAATTATTTGAATACGTTTCTAATATGAAAGTGAAAGTTAGTTCTAAGCAGGATCTAAAGACGTTTAACTTCAGCTAATATAAAAATTAAGTTCAATTGTTAAAAGTAAAATTCCTTTTAGTTTGATCTTCTCTTCTCTTTTAAGTTAGGTTCTTAAAACATGAAATCAAATTTTTTGAATATCTTGAGAAAAATGAGACTTCTTTGGGAATATTGTGTTATCTTTTTAGTGTTACATAATGTCATTTTCATTCTTAATACAAATTTTCTTCTAATTTATGATAGAAAAAATCTTTATTTCTAATAATACGTTATCTTTTTATTGTTACATAATGTCATTTTCATTCCGACTAATTTTATGAATTTTCAACTACACAACTCTTAATTTGGAATTTATATAGTTCACATTGACTTAATTAGTGAACTCCAAAATTGAAAAGAAATTCCAACTTTACTTCGAACTTGTGGACACTATTGATGTACTTTAGGGGTTGTTTGGTTATTACATAAGAGGTAACAATATCATGATATACGAAATTATTTTATATGAAATTAACTCTGTCAGAAATATATGTTAACGAATATCCTTGTCAAGTCGGGGTTAGGTTTTTTTAAAAAAAAATTAAAACTAATTAGAATAATTTTTGGCGTTAAACGACTATAGAAAAGTATTTTCATTTTCATGAAAAAATAAATAAAAATATCTTACTATGATATAAATTATTCAAAACTGAATAATCATTCGATCAATAAATTCTAAATCCTCTAATGAATTTTCCTAGCATAAATTTAAATTAATCGAATCAGTAATAGCTAGACACCTTGTAGGATAATTTCTTAGCACCTTTGATAAGCAAACAAGTTGTTTGCAGTTTTAGCCTTTTTTTTCTTTTTTCTTTTTTTATTTTTAACAGCCTGTTTTATTTCTTTCTCCAAGAGATTTTCTTTAAACATAAAAAAACAGTACTAAGGATCTTTATGTCTCATTGTCCCCACAAATCCAAATTTTACAAAAAAGTTCATTATACATACCAACTATTTTTCATATTTCAAAATCATCTCTCTCATTTTTATTAAAAAAAAATGTCTAATTTTCAAATTCTCTCTAAGTATAGAACC
This sequence comes from Solanum stenotomum, assembly GCF_019186545.1. Lineage (NCBI taxonomy): Eukaryota > Viridiplantae > Streptophyta > Magnoliopsida > Solanales > Solanaceae > Solanum > Solanum stenotomum. The sequence goes on from NC_064290.1 coordinate 52,966,209, forward strand.
AAGATTCTATCTTTATTCTTCAATATCATCTTCCTTGTTATAATTTCTTGTCTTACATTTCATTTCTACTCTTCAAATTCCAATTTTTATCCAAACAACACTTTCACAATTCTCCAAAAAAACAGTTTCTTGAAAAGCAAAGATATTGGTTGTAAAGGTATTGAAAAATTTGTTACTAGAGATGAAAAGTGCACTTATGTTAAATCCCATGAAGGGTGTAAACCTAATGGATATATTTTTTATCTACAACTTTTTTATTGCACTTTTAGCCCAATTCTTGGATATATTTTACTAGCACTATGGTTAATTTTACTTTTTTATTTATTAGGTGATACTGCTAGTACTTATTTTTGTTCTTCACTTGATGGATTATCAAAAAGTTTGAAACTTTCACCTATAATTGCTGGTGTTACACTTCTTTCACTTGGTAATGGTGCACCTGATTTTTTCTCTAGTATTGTTTCTTTTATGAATGATGGTACAAATGATATTGGACTCAATAGTATAATTGGTGGTGCTTTCTTTGTATCAAGTGTAGTTGCTGGGATTACAAGTATATCAATTAGTCAACATGGAAGGAAAATCAAGAAGTCGAGTTTTATAGGGAATGTCATGTTCTTAATTCTCTGTGTTGTTTGCCTTCTTGTTGTGATCATCATTGGGAAGATTCACTTGTGGGGTAGTTTAGGTTTCTTTTTCTTGTATCTTGTTTATGTTTGCTTCATATTCACCTCGGAAATGCATGTTCGACAAGAAGAGATTGAGACAGATGATGATGATTCATTTGATTTGCCAATGGTTTGTGACATGAAAAAAGGTCAAGAATTGTCATGTGAATTGAAGGTGCCTTTGTTGGTGGATAAAGGTCATGAGGTTCAAAGTGCAAAATTTTGTGTGTTGAGAAAAGTTGGGTATGTTCTTGAATTACCACTTGACTTGCCAAGAAAGTTGACAATTCCAAATGTTTCACAAGAGAAATGGTCAAAATCATTTGGGATTGTGTCAATCACTTTAGCTCCTTTGTTATTGGTTCTCATTTGGGATTTCTTTGGGCCTAAATCAAGCATTTGGGCCTATGGAATTAGTGGTGTTCTTGGGCTTTGTTGTGGGATTCTTGTGTTTTTCACAAGTGATGGGCTTCATCCACCAAAAAAGTTCATCTTTTTGTGGCTTGGGCTTGGTTTCTTAATGAGCATTACTTGGACTTACATCTTGGCTGAAGAACTTATTTCTTTGTTGGTCTCAATGGGCCTAATCTTTGGGATAAGCCCATCAATTTTGGGCCTAACTGTTCTTGCTTGGGGTAACTCATTAGGAGACTTGGTAGCTAATGTAACACTTGCCAAAACTGGTGGGCCTATAGGAGCCCAAGTGGCTTTATGTGGATGCTATGCTGGGCCTATATTCAACACCTTAGTGGGCTTGGGCTCATCACTTATTTTCACAACTTGGAAAGCATTTCCTTCAAGTTATATTGTGCCAATAGATTCAACTATTTATGAGACCATTGGGTTTTTACTATTGGGCCTACTTTGGGCCTTGGTAATCTTGCCCAAAAGAGACATGAGGCTTGATAAGTTCTTTGGAGTTGGGCTTTTAGCTATATACTCATGTTTCTTGTTCTTAAAACTTGCTAGAGCTTTGGGCTTCATTGAATTTCAAGTTTCCCCATAGAGACCTCGTGAATAAGGAAGCATGTCGACTCTGAAAGGAAGCTCTCGAGAGGAAAAGAGAAGAAAATAACCAATGATATCATCCTAAGCCGATTGCTTCTCTCAAGATAGTAGTGAGGAGGGTAGGTTGAAGCACTTTGTAGTAAAGTAGAATCAAAGATCTCTACTTAGATGTAAATTTGTATTTATGTATTTAACCTAAGTATATATAATGGTGATGTATTATCTTGCATATCAACCAACAGCCTATTCGGAAATCTCCTGATTTATGATTCTTCTTTTTTTAACTTCCTAACCAAATCATTGATTATTACGTCTTTCCTCGTCTTTGGGTACCATGAAATTATGTCTCGAAGTCTCACATGTGGAATTTGAAATTATGGGACTATTTATCAATTAAAGTAACTAAAGAAGTGGATATTTATGTAATTTACTTTATTGTAAAAGTAATAAGACCTTGGGCCTTGAACACATTAGCAGTAAATGGGCTCAGTTTGATGTTCTTATGTAAGCCCAAATGTACACCAATACTGGCATACTGGGCCAAAAGTTTGTTTGAACTATGAAGCTAGATCCGAATCACATATGTTGATTGAGAATTGCTCGGGAATTCATTGATAATGAATTTGTTGAGGCAAAGTTATGAGCAAGGTATTGTAGTTACTTTAAATATAATGTTTGTTTCAATTGTCATTTAATTTTATTGTATTGTAGTATTATCATATGCATTTTATGTAACGATGAAAATGTCATTTTTACGTTAGTGATTAGGATATCATCACCTAGTAAAGCGCAATGTACGTAATTATTAATTTGATGTAGTCATATCATTATCTTTGTTTCCTCATCTTGACCTTACTTATTATTAAATAATCCTATAATTAAACGATACAATTCATTTAAACATTGTACTTAACAATACACTACAATATATTCTGAAATAATGTGTATTAATCATCCAAACAAGTTGTTATACCTCTCATAAAAGGATAAAAGAATACTTATCGACCTGGGCTTGTTCTTGGTTATGGTTATAAAATCAAATCGAACCGCAATCCGAACAAAATCGATTAAAAAAACAGATATTTGGTTTGATTTGGTTAAGTTTGATTTTAAATTTTGAAAGATGTTAAGATCTCTAGAATATTGAATCAGCTTTATGCTATTGACAATGAGTTTTTTAAGTTTTTGAAACTTAGTACATTGAATGAATCACTTTGTTCGTGTAATAGCTTTTTTGTGAATTATTCATGTACTAGGTGTTTGTGTCTATCAAGATACGTATTTATGCAACAAACTTATTACTTTCGAAACGAAAAAATAGAACAAAACCGACAATAACCAAACCGACGGTTATTTTTTTTATCTAGTTTGGTTTTAGAAATTTAAAATCGATAATTGATTTGAATTTAATTTTAACTAATAACCGATCTAAACCGAACCACGAACACCCCTTATCGCTTCACCAAGAACTTAGTTATCTTTGTCCAATTTTTTGCTAAAAGGGATCAAAATTCAAAATGTCAAAAAAAAAAAAAAAAAAAAAAAACAATAAGTATAAAGGGAATAAAATTGGGATTTAATTCCCACTATTTGTATGACTCATGTCCTTTTTTACATAGCTGTTTGTTCAATACGATAATAGAAAGGACAAATTTAAATTACTTCAAAAAAAGGGTAAATCAAAAACTCCCAAAAAAAAATAAAAACTTTCTATAACTAGAAAACAAACTAATTAATCCACAAAATGACACTAGCTTTGACCTGACAAGTTTCTTTTTTTTAACTTTTGTTCCTTTCTTCTTATAAAATTTTTGAATAAAAAAAATCAATCATGAATAAGTTTCAGCTAATTTTCGTTATAAATTATAAAGTTAAGGGCAGATTCCATATATTTAATTGGATAATTCAAGTAAAGTTGGTTAGTAGTGGAGTGTTGATATATCTTTACATTACTGTCTACATAATTCATAACATTTTTTAAAGTAAAGTTTACCTATGATGTCTTCTCACGATTCACATATTCAGTTGGAGAAGTTTTATAAGTACTTGACTTTTTGGAGTTATTAGACCTAATCCTCTTATTAAAAGATGAATTAAGAGAACTATTTTTTTCCACATCATTTCTTAATGTTCAACATGATCTTAAAAAGTTAATCATTCATAATTTTATAGGTGGGGAGCTATTACCTTATATAGCATTAAAAAGGCTACTTCTAACAAAAATGAGAATAATTCCTAATGTTTCCGTTGGAATAACTATATATGTACATTTTTTATTCACTTATGATCTGGTTCGATCAACTCAATTATAATAATGAAAGATGTGGCCTTGTCAAAATCTTGCAAAAAACCACAATACAAACACTTATTTTCCATTCATTCTATCTAATAAAAAAAAATATTTTTTTTTCAAAATATTTATTATTGTATTAAATATCATGGTCTAAAAATAGATGGATCTAGTAATTATTATATGGGACCAAATATAATGAGGTGTCTAAAATATTAGACCAAGACTAGATACACATAACACCAAGATAGCAGCTCTTAAACTGTACCTGTGACAAATAATAACATCAGCCATTAATGTTTTTTTTGTTATTTTTTTCATCTCAATACTCATTTATAAAATAAAAATAAATAAAAATGACATCTCATTAAATGCAATATAAAGCATTTTATTCTTTTTCTAATTTTGTGCTACATATAGATATTAATTTTTAGAAGTTGTCCTTGATTGTGGGGTGTGATATAAGTCTTTTTATATGATCTTAAATAATTAATTTTAAAAAAATCGTAAAATCGTTCATTCTCAATTAGTCAACTTGATCAATATTGTAAGATCAACTTATTTAAAGAGGATATTTAAGGGATTTTGGTTGGCCCCTATTTTTCAACTACTATAGTTGGCGTCGATTAATTTTGCGATATGGATGGTTACGAAGAAGAAGTTTAGGCCATGTGAAAGCAAAAGGACTCTTAACTTGTCCCACATCAATTACGTGATAAGAATTTAATCTCTTTCTATCGTCTTAAACCGTCTCTATCTTATAAGCTAGTTTTTATATTAGAAAATATTGTTTTTCAATAGTGTATGTCTCATGACAGAATTAATAAAATTGATTGTATTAATATGCCCAGAGGATTAAGTTATATATACCAACATTTTTTTTCTTAAGGAAAATAAATCCTTGTTCATAATTAATCTCTTCTACTTTAAAAATATAATAAAATCGATTACTATTGCAATTAGGACGTCACTTGAGTAATACTCAAAATGGAAAGTTAATGTGTCCCCCCTTGAGAACTCTTTTATACCTACTAAAAAAAAATATTGACAATCATATCTAAGCATATATAGTCTCCATCTAGGTGTGTAGTTAAAAGGGTCAAGATCACTTTATTCTTGATTAGTATTTTAGTTTTGTATATAGTTATACAATGATATTGTATAGGTGTGAATACAATATATTTTACTATTATTATTATGCATATAAATAAAATGTATTTATATTATCGTATTTCATAATTAAGTAAAACCTCACTATTTTTTTCCGGATATGAACACAAATAGTCTATATAACTAAGCATACATAGTTTCCACTGAAATGTGTCGTGGAATTACTGAAATGATTAAAATTTCTCAATCTTTTATTAGCAATTTCAAATTTTTATACATAGTTTCTATATGAATTTATCGGGCCAAAAATTATTTCAAATACCAGATGATTGAAGGTTTAACCAATTAAATACCTAACCATAGTCATTAGTCAAGATTTTTTATGTTTCATTTGGAAAGAGAAATATTAAGTCAATATTGCAACTACTCATAACGACTAAACTTGCAAAGGTTGAACAATTAAATAAAAGTGGGCAAAGTCTCATGGCAGAATTAATTAATAAAATATTTTTAAAATGTTTTGAAGAAGTAGTTCTATATATATATATATATATATATATATATATAATTAAGTCAATTATTTCAATTTGATAAAAATAATTTTATGACTTTACTATTATAATGGATAAATAAATGATAGTACATGTTCTACACACACTTACCCATGAAAGGGCATGTTCTATACACACTTTGTAACTAATTTAGTATTTCTAGGGCTCTTTCTGTCTAATTCTATAAGACCAAGATTTATGAATTTGATATTTATATCAAGACAATAAATACTGAATACAATTAAGTATTTCTCTTATACTTGGTTAGTTACATCTGATTTTAGGATTTATTTCTTGCAATATGTGTTGATGTCACTTACCCTATAATTCTAATTTAATATTCAATCAAAATTTAATTTATGAAGCGAGAATTCTCTAAGATCATATAAAGAAAAAAAAATATTTTTTTAATCCACGTGACACATTTAATACCTCTCATGCACTTGGGATTAGCTTATGGTGCATGGACAAAATAACATGAAGCTCCAAATATTTGGAGACCAACTTTTTAGCTCGATATCATGTTAAGAAAATGAATTTTGAATCTAACTTTGAAAGCTAACTCATGAAATGAGAATCTATTATAGTTATGTGTTTGGGAAAATTTAGTTATTTTGAGTCAAATCCTATATTTATATTAATTCTTTCATCTAATATGTATAAACAATCTGAAATCTAATAAACAATATAATCCAGAATTCAAAAATTAAAAAATCCTGAATCTGTCCTAATGAGGATTGCAAATGGTTATTGTTCCTTAAAAGACACGATATAGGCTTTAAAGAGGATTTTCATGAAGGATTGTGGGATAGCCCTCTACTCGGACTTGAGATTCTTTCCCTGACTGGCAGGCTGTCTTAAATAAAAGGAATGCACATAAAAACAAGACAGCTTAAGCTTCACTGAAAGAAGAAAAGTTTTATCTTTCTAACTATGCGGAAAGGAAATAATAATTAGACTCATATAGCAGTTTTGGGCATCGGCATCTATCTGGTAGAATATTAAAATCATCAAGTTTCCAACAATGAAAATTAATTACTGGAGAGAACTTGCACAAAAAATTGGCAATACAATCAAATGACATTTGACCATAAATTTTGAATCATATTTTGAAAATACAACTTTAAATATTTGTTTGACCATAGATTCTGAATCTGAAAATCTGTCTTTAAAGAAAATCATGTTTCAAAATCTAGTCAAGACCAGTTTTGGGGGAAAAAATTCATTTTCACTCACAAAATTCAATTATTATTTTTTTGAATAAAATGCATATCCAAACACACTAGTATTTATGTTTCTTGATTCTTGAAGTACTCTTAAAATCAAATCAGCAAACATTTATGTATATCTCTGAATTTGAACAACATAAAAGTTGTTACAATTTCAAAATTTAACCTAACATTGCCCTTCTTGAATGCAAGAATTAACCACAACTACCACCCTATATATCATCTTTAATAGCCTTTATAACATTACTACCAAAACTGCCTCATAAATACACATGACAAAAGAACAGCTGTAAAAATTAATTGGAAAATAACTTAAAAATTTAGTATAGTATACCAAAAATCCACTAAGCATGACATTGATAAAAGAATTGTTCATCTATACTATACTAATTCACTATTGAAAATCCATCAATTTGATACACAATATGCTAAATGTTTTGTGTATTGAGATACTATTCCAAAAATAAAGTTGAAAACTTTAAAAGACTAGAGATTTGATGAATAAGAAGAGTGCACAACTTTGTTTTGTCTTCCCATAAGCCAAAAAAGTGTTCTTCTTGCAAAAGATGGTGTCTTTGGTTGAAATTCCAATCTATTGGAACATTGATTTTCTTCATCACATCCTTCATTGTTTTCCCATGTACCAAGATCAATCTCTGAGACTGTCCTCCTACAACCATTCTTGGTCGCGGCAGAGGCAGAGCCCGCGACTGGAATGTTCTGGTTGGCTGGAAACCGGAATGAAAATGCCCTTCTTGGATTAGTACTCTCATCTTTTCCCCCCCTTAACCAAATCTTGGATATTGAAAAGCTCTCTGTTTTGCATTTCCCTTGTTCAAGAATCTTGTTTTCATTGTTGCTATTCAATGGTTTTTCAGCAAATTTGAATCCCTCAAATCCATTGAATTCCCTTCTTGAATCACATCCACCACATTCAGACATTGCTTGTCTATGATTTAGCTTCTTGATTGCTTGCTTTTTTGATGGTGTGTTCCTTATAGGGACATGTAAAGCTGTGGTCTCATCTAATACATAAGCAAATGATCCCATTGAAAAACACCTTCTTATATCAATATTATTGCTACTTCCTTCTTGATCATCACCACTACCTACATGATGTTGTTCTTGTGGATCCACATTCTTGAATTTCCCGAGCTTGACTTGTACAACTTTTTCAACAATCTCTCCTTCTTTTGGTTGGATTTCATCACAAGATTTCGCGACAACAACAATATCAGAAACACTAATGTTGTCATCAAAAAGTGAACTACTCAAACTCAATCTTGAAATTGAATTGCTCCTCCTCAATGACCCAACCAATTCATGACTATTAGGAACAATAGTGTTGCTGTTTTCTCTTGAACTTCCACTATCAGACTCGAGAACAAATACAACAGGGGAACAAGTATGGTTGTTATGTGATGGTGAAGAGAAATCAGGCAATAAACTAGCTCTACACAGAGGGCAAGTTGAATGTGACAAAAGCCAAGTATCAATACACTCCATATGAAAAGCATGACTACATTTTGGCAACCATCTAAGTTTGTCATCAGACTCAAATTCACACAAACAAACAGCACAATCAAAGGGATCTTTGACACCAATAATGGACTTGTAATTAAACACAGGAAGTGTGTCAATGAAAGATTGATCCACACCAGCATCATGAAGGTTAAAAAGCTGTTGCAATTGACCTTGTAAGGCTGTCACATTATCTAAATCATCTGGATCTCTATTTGATGGCCTTAATAGACATCTAACAGCTAAGTGAAGCAAACCAGATATAAAAAAGATAATAGCAAGAATAATGATTACTAGAAGTATACTTGGACTAACCTTGTTATTCAAATTGAAAAGACCACCACCATCACTAGAATCATGAGTAGAAAATGGGGGTGGAGGTGGTTGAAGGAGGGATAATTGCTGATTCATGTTTTCGAGACAAACTCACCAAGATTCAAAAAAAAATTCTTTGGATGAACCAAAGTTTCAATCTTTATGAAGTTTTGATGAATTCTAACAAGACCCCATTTGATATCTTCAAGAAAACTACAAGAAAAACTCACCAAGATTCAATTTTTTTGACTTTATGACAGTAGGAAATAAAGAACATCAATGGAAACAGACTCAAAAGATTGATGAAATGTGAAAGAACAAAACTTTCATGAATTTTAACTCAGAAAGATTCAAACTTTTTTATTTGTGACAGAAAATGAACAAACAGACTCAAACTTTTTGATTTGTGACAACAGAAAATGAACAAAAGATTCAGTCTTTCAAGTGTTTTTCATGTAAAAGATGACAACTTTCATGAATTTCAACAACAACCCAATTCATGTTTTCAAGAAAACAACAAGAAAAACTCACCAAGATTCAATTTTTTTGACAAGACAGAGTGAAAAAGGTTGAGTCTTTGAGAGGTTTTAAGTGAAGAAAATGTGAAAGAATTGTTGGAGAGAAAGAGATTTAAGCAAATGGGATTTGTAATAAATGAAATTTAATGAAATTTACTAGAAAAAGGAACCTGCAAGGTCAAATTTACCAAAAGGAAAATTTGGGAAGTGCCAGTTGAGAAGAGTAAATGATATGCCTACAAAGGGATTTATTATTTTATTAAAAATAAAATAAAATTAAAAAGCACATTTTTATAATATATGTATATGTTCACTTTTTTTTACCTATATTATCATCAATTATTTATCAAAACATATCTCAACTATTAATTATTCCTTTGTTTATCCTATTAGATAGAAAACTCACAAAAACGTGATACTTTCATATGTGTTTTTGATAATTGTTGAAAGAAAATAATTAAAAATTGTTTAAGGAATTAAATTCTTTTATCAGAAACATTATTGTTGATGATCTAAGTTTTGATCTGTAAGATTTTATTTTATTTTTATTTTATGAATAAATGACAACCATTTCTCTTTCATGATTCATGAGATTGACAAAATATTTTAAAATAAAAATTTTGAAAAAAATAAAAAATAAAAGGAGATTAGGGGCAGGTGATTTCTTTATGATCTTTCACCAAATGCAAGGCTTCTTTTGGTTGACTTTGGAGTAAACAATAGCAGCAAAACCAATGTACATTTAAGTCTCACAATTAGCAATAATTAAGAAATAAATAAAGGAAACTGTTTCCATACTTTTCTGTGTTCACTTTTATTTGTCACGTTTATAAACTTTGATTGATAGTACTCTCTCCATATCAAATTAATTGAATTTGAAACATTTTTCATTTTTCAAATTAACTTAATTGTTCAATTTTCAAGACTATTTTTAGAATGTTCTTCCAATTTTACCCTTCATTAGTTAGTATTGGAATTAGTTATTAATTAATGTTTAGTTATTTTAATAATAAATTTCACAATAATTAATAAGGGTAAAAATGGAAAGTTATGCCTAATTTATGTCTTAAATCTTCTTTTCTTAAAAGATGTGAAACACCTCAACAATTCAATTAATATAAAATGGAGGGAGTATATGTTTTTACATCATATTAACATGAGAAAGATTGCAACTTATAATAATTTTCTTATAATTTTCAAACATTTGAATTTCAATTTAAAATATTAAATTAATCTAAATAAATTTAATTCCAAAATTAATCAAATTAACTCTTGTAGTCAAAATTAATATTTCAATTTAAAATATTAATCAAATTTTCATTGTGAATCCAAATGGTCCTTTTTCCCACTTTGTTTCTTGAATTTAATTTGGTCTAGATCACTATTTAGTGCTATTCAATCGCATGATAAAAAAATGCTTTATTTTTAAAGTGAAAAACCATTTAATATGAATTAAAATTAGTCGAAATCCTTAATAAATATCGAATATTACAAAGTAAATAACAATAAAAAGATATTGAATGGTGTTATATTGTTTTATTTTTTCATGATTTTGTCTCACTAACTTTTTACCACTTTTGCTTACATTCTGTTTTCAGAGCTTCTATTCTACTTCTATTTTTGATTCCATCAAAGTCACTTTGGGAGTAAAGACAACAAAAAAGCAAGAAAACAAAATCAGATAGTCAAACAATCTTGTTCCCATGTGGAACTACGATTTTTTTTATAAAAGAAAAAACTAAAATAAATTATTTAAGAAAAATATATTTTTGATTTCTCGATTATTAATTAGTGTATTATGATTTTGATCTTTATAATTTATAACTTAAAATAATTAAAGTTTAATCAATTAAAATATGTGTTATTAATCGGCTTTATGTAGAAAATATATTATATTACTTTAAGATATTATTTTAAAAAATAAAACTGTGTGACGTCTTTCTTTATGCTTTCCTCATATGAATACTCTTACATTGTCTTTTTATTCAATATTTGTCATGCTAACGATAGAAAGTTTAGAGGATGAAAATGAACTTTGTTTCGGAATTTTCAAATGTCGTAACTTTTTTATTTTTGGCAAGATGCTCCCTCAAATATAGTTATAGATTTTAAAGTTGAAATTTGAAATTTTGAATTCGTAAAATTGTATTTGGATATGTATTTTATTTGAAAAAAAATTAAAATTTTATGAATAACAGTGCCAAAAATTCAAAAATGGGTTGGAGCCAAGTTTTTAAAAATATTTGAAGATCAAATTCTTAAAATATGACCAATTTCATGGTCACACAAATATTTAAAAATAAATTTTAAAAATCTAATCTTAAAATATATGGTCAACTACTAATTAAATGTATTTAATTAGATATCCAAAAATTCAAAAATGGGTTGGAGCCAAGTTTTTAAAAACATTTGAATATCAGATTCTTAAAATATGACCAATTTCATGGTCACACAATATTTAAAAATAAATTTTCAAAATCTAATCTTAAAATCTATGGTCAACTACTAATTAAATGTATTTAATTAGATATCCAAAAATTCAAAAACGGGTTGGAGCCAAGTTTTTAAAAGTATTTAAAGAACAGATTTTCAAAATCTTTTTAATTTCATGATCAAATAAATATTTAAAAATAAAATTTTAAAATATAATCCTAAAATCCATGATTAAATACCAACAAATATATATCAGTATTTAATTTGATATTACAGGGACTAATATTAAAATTTACATATAACCAAGGCACCAAAAAGGTGTTAACCCTTTATTTTATAAGTATTTTTTCTTGTTTTATTTTTTATTTAGGATAAGAAATTGAAAGAAGTGGTAGTCAATGCGGGCATCAATGGACCCCAATAGTCTTGGAAGTAATTAAATACTCTCTCTGTCCTTATTTAGTTGTCCATATTTCCTCTTTTAGTTGTTCCTATTTAGTTATTCATTTTGACAAATCAAGAAAGGACAACAAATTTTTTTCATATTATACCCTTATTTAAATAAAGTTGTCATAAATAAAGTAAATAAACTTATGAACTTTCCAACATTGATTAGTTATCTTGAGTTAATTTATTTTGAAATTATAAATTGTACTATAAAGATAAAATTGTAACTTCACTATCCTAATCATTGTTGCATTAATTTGTGTGTCATTTCTAAAGTGGACAACTAAATAGGAACGGAGGGAGTACTAACTAATAATCTCAAAAAGTATTATATTTTTGTTTATATATTAAAAAAACAGTTTAGACTAATGTGTCTCCATTTTCACCTTTGTTCATGACTTTTTATTAGAACAACAATAATATATATATATATATTAGCTTACATATATATTCACAAAAAACTTTTTTTCTGAACTTTTTGTGCCGTTTGAAGTGCAGTTAGCTATGGAATTAAATTAATTAGCTTACATATAACACGGATCTTTTACTTCTATGTTCCCTAATTTATAGTATTGTTAGTGCTTATCAAATTTTTAATGATAAAAAATGAACTTATAATTGGTGCAATTATTGATTGCATCACTAATCTATATAGTAAGTACTATTGTATTCATAAAACTAAATTTATTCGAAAGAATCTCTTCAACTTTAATTAGAGATCTCGAGTTTAAAAAAATTATGTTAACAATATTGTGTCCAGAAATAGGTCATGCAATACGTACGTCAATTCGAATTTACTCGAGTCTTAATGGAATATGGGAAGTGTCAAGGTTGACACATCTCCAATGATACTTTTATTATGAGGAATATTCATTATGAATTAACAAGCTCACGACTCAAACAAAACTCTTGCACTGTTGCACATTAAGATTATTAAATATTTTTTTAAAAAATAACATGCAACAAACTTAAAAGACAGATAATATATACATGAGTGGAGTCATCTTAGGCAAAAAGTGATCCAATACACATTTTTCGTTGAAAAAATATGTGATGTACGGAGATTAAATATTAGCTATTATATCATGTGTATTTACTATTTAATTTTGTATATTTTTTGCTAAATTTCTAATTTCAACACTAAATTATATATCGATAGAAAATAGTAGCTTTATACTAAACACATTATTACATACTCTATTAACTATAGTACAACGTAGTACGTAATGCACATTGTTTTATAGGAAAAATGAAATCACATAAAGTACATAAAAAATTGATGATGGCAGCAAGAAGTTGCCAAAAACTTTTTTGTAAAAAAATACTATAAATAATATAGTTAAAACATTCATGAGAATGACCAATTTTAAAGTCAAAAAAGACAGCAAAAAATAAGGATGAGTTTGCTCAAGGTAGAAAATATTTTAAAACAATGACATTGAGATTGATAATTTATTTATTTTGTTAATTATTTCTTTTTGGGATTCAATGATCTTGAAAAAGATATAGTATTAATTATTTAACTAATCGAAAAGACATTTTTTTGACAATGTCAAAGGGAAAATAGCGTTTTTGGTCGTGTAATATATATGACTCAACATATTTAAGTTGGGATGTGAATTATGATTATTTACGAGCAAAAGAATTCAAAGTAAGTATATATTTTAAGTAACTAAAGGTTAAATATGTTTATCTATATATCAAAAAAATTATAATCAAAATCTATATATAACTCAGATACCAAAATGTTACTCCCTTCGTCCCAAAAAAAATTGTTATGTTAATTGGCCAACATAGAATGTGAAGGTATAATTGAGCCCCTCTAGTACCTTCATTAGAGTATTAGGTTTGAGCCTCTGGGAATAAAAAAAAAATATGTCGAAAGCATCGTTCCCAAAAATGAATTTTGCAATGCATGAAGCAAAATTAAGTCTAGCTTCAATGTAGATATCGAACACCAGGTGGAAAATCAGTTTATTTTTTTGTCATATTTCACTTTTCATAAGACAAACTACATGAACTTTGACCGACGTTTTAATATTTTTTTTTATCATATTGATATGGAAGTACAATATAATACTTTTCATATGATTTTTGAATATTAATTTTAAAATATTAAATTAATTTAACTTAATTTAATTTTTTTAAAATTAATCAAATTGACTAAGGATACGGAACAAATTCTAACTCAATTAATTTTCTTGCTTTTTGTGTGTAACCTCAATTTTCGTAGCCCTCGATTTTGATTATCCAAATTTTGCACCTAATCCAAGATTAGACCAACTTTACTCTAAAATGTAAAGGCTATTATTATGTTAATTAATGAGCATTTATTGTTTTTGTGACAAAAGAAACTTTATATTTAAAGTAATGTTAGCTGGTTATCCCAAAAATATATAGTTAGAATTAATTAATCCTATTTTCATATAAATTTATGCTTGAAGAATTCTCAATTAATTTCACACGCTTTCCCTTTTGGTACGTCGAAAATATTGTGACACTGTTATATTGAGAAACTATTTAATCTATAGTTTCATAATTGGTCATCCATTATATGACAAAAAGAAACATAAAATATTTTAGTAGCTTATGCATATTTAGTTTATAAGTTAAACATGTTTATTATTATTTTTACAATTTGATGTCCAATCAAATAATAAAAATAACAACTCAGATTATGAGTGATATTATTATTTGAGCGGTTCTAGCCTATTTAGTAATGTGGCTCTGATATCATTTGTAACAATTTAATATACTAATAATATTTGCATTGAATCAAAACTCATACGATTTTAAAAATGTCACTAAACTTAAAGCTTATTTTCATATATATTCAATATCTCTACCGTATTTTACCGGTATGGGAATCTCCTAAGCCACAAGAAGCACCTTGTACGATCAAAGGTGATGGCGGAGTCGTAAGTATTTTTTTCATTTATAATAAGAAGTCTTAAGTTCAAGCTTAAGGTATGAAGTTATTTTTGATAAGGAATGTATTACCCCCTGAAATAAAACTTTTCGACATGAATCTAAATTAGTCAGACTTCAAAGAAGTATTGATCACTAGATGAAAAGCGGAAAAAAATTACTTGTAACGACGGTACATCATATTACCTTAAATATTTAGCTTTATAATTATTGTTACCAACATTTTTCTGCAGTACTTTTACTAGTTGAATTAATGTTTGCAATGAATCAATGATCAAACATACCAATAAATAGAGTAAATTCTCACTCGTACTCCATGCTTACATTAAATTAAATAATTTGACCTTAGTAAGTACTAAAAATTGAAACTAAAATATATAATTTACTTGATCGTGATTAAAATGATAAATGTGTATTTTAAAGACTCATACAAATTAAATTAATTTAACATAAACTTTAAGATTATTAAAAAATGAGAATTTCTAACATTTTGAATGGAGTCGGTCACAAATTTGTAATAAGTTCATCAAAAATAGTATGATCGAGTTAAGTTTCAATAGATTTTCAATCAAAATTTGTTATAAATCCATCGAAAATACTACGATCGAGCTAAATTTTAATAGATTTCTTTATCAAACGTCCGTTGGGGGTGGGGTAGCTTGAAATAAGGTGTTATTGAATGTTTGCTATAATTGTGGCATGTGATGAACCCTAACTATGGTCCTAGTGGCTCCATCAAAATTTATTATAGTTTACAGCTAGCTTCAATTCAATCTAATTAATTTTCTACAAAGGTACAATATATATCTTGAAATTAATTTTGGTGGACCTTGATTTATTTAATAGTGATAACTCAATCAACAACAACGAATCTATTGTAATCTCACAAGTGAGGAATAAAAATGGTGTGTATATGTTATTTATAATCCTAGCTATTTTATGCAAATATAAATACTATGTCAAATGAACCCTCGGCTCAAGTAAAACACAATAAAATTAGTATGAAAAGCTAGAAAATATAGTAATAAAAAAAATCATATAAAAATTTATGGAGACAAAAAAAATATAGCAACAAGCCAATAACATATAATACGATAATCAAAGCAAATAGTGATCATTCATGAATCCACCTTATCTATTTGAAAATAAATACATATAAGAAGGCTTTAAAGAGGTGAATTATAATGAAAGAAGAATGTCACATTACATGCATGTTCATCAAATATTTTTCAACTTTGATTCAAATTATTAGTTTTTCTCCTGAATTATTGACAATATTAAAATATTCTTATTTGACTAATTAAATTTTAAAACACAACCGAATTTGCAATATGACATAGCAAGTGGATCAAACTCTTGTAGTAACATGGGCTTACTAAACGATCGAAAAAAGTGTTGAAAACACCCTTAAACTTGACGAGAATTTAGAGGTGTATTATTTCACTCATATTGCAAGATCGGGGGCATATTTAAGTTCAGTTAGTCAACTAAAAGATAATTTTAAGGCTATCATTTGTCACTAGTTCAAAATGAAACTAAAAATTTGCACAAAGTTTAAAAATATTTTCAAATATACTTCTCTCTAAATGAATTGAAATGAAATAAGAAGATAAAAGAAAATTTAGGAGAGCTCAATATTGGTATAGATATATTTCGCCACTATTCATTATTTTCTTTATCTATCTAAATTATATATATGCATATTTTTTTTCACAAGTTTCACACTTTAAATACTATCCGTTATTTTCTTTACTTAAAAGAACATTTTGAATCAACTCCAAAACATTATAAAAAATATATTTTTATATATCATTATATATATGGTACTCAGATTTTAGATTTTCTAATCTTACTAGGATGGTGTACGGGCTCAATATTTATTCATAAATTTATTTTTAAGTGGTATTAATTTTAATATTAAATCATCTCATTAAGTGTAAAAAAAAACTTGATAGATATTATTAATATTGATAAAAGCGATATTGACTAAATGATTTTAAATTTTTACTCTAAAATAAATTATACTATATTTATGTGGTACTGTGGTGGTAATTCATCTTTTTTTTTGCGTAAATCTAATTTGAAGAGGTCTATTAAGATGTCCATAAGTAAAGTATTTTTCATCACCGATCGTTGATTTTTACTCAAAGTAGTTACAAAACATACATAAATATTATTGACATTCAAATTAACAAAGTTATAACTGAAGAATATGAATTTAAAACTAAAGATCATATCTAAAATGGATCAAATAATTTCAAAAAAAATTGTATACTAATTAAATTTAAAAAACAAAAAAAACCATTCTTTTTAAAAAAATTCTAAAAATACCCTTGCTAAAGCAGGTATATCAACGGAGACGTGTCTGCTTTAGCTTCAAAACTCTCTATTATATAATTATAAGAGAAGAGAGAAATTCTTGATCCACTAATTGATCATGAAGATGACAAACGCACAAAATATTTGTGTACTAATTAAATTAAAAAATCAAAAAACATTTTTTTAAAAAAAATTTGAAAATACTTATGCTCAAGCAGGTATGTCAACGGAAACGTGTCTGCTTTAACCTCAAAACTCCCTATTATATAATTTATAATTATAAGAGAAAAGAGAAATTCTTGATCCACTAGTCGATCATGAAGATGACAAACACACAACACATGGAGGGATTTCTGTGAACATTTTGAATTTTGTTTTTGTCCTTTCCATTTTGTTTGTTTCTATTTCTTTATATATATATATATATATACACAAAATTTCTGTTAAAATTGAAGATCCACATGCACAACTAGCTTTTAGTCCCTAAGATTTAAATATAGAAAAATCAATCAATTGACTTTTTGTTTGTCTATTTTATAATGGAGGAAACAAATTAATATATTAAGAATCTTTTTGACAAGAAAATGTTCGTGCATGTAATTTTTGGCACAATGCTCAATATGAATAGAAGTCTCTATCCCTGATTTAAGCAGCTAGTCTATATATATATTTAATGAATCTTTTTATTACTATATGTTATGTTTCTTTTTTTTTTTAAATTGAGGGACTATCAGAAATAGTCAGCTCACTTTTTAAGATAGAGATAATATCTTCGTACACATTATAATCTTTCTCAAACGATTCTATTTATGGAATCACATTGAGTATGTTCTTATTTTTATTTTTGTATAGTTTTTTTTATTTTCCATCCAATATTTTCATTGGGGATCGACTAAATTCAAATTCAAAAAAAAAAAAAGTTTCAGACTAAAAATGAAGTATTTCCTAGCGACGAGAGGGAGTTGCTCGGATGGTAAGCACCCCTCACTTCCAATCCGAAGGTTGCGAGTTCGAGTCACCAAGGGAGCAAAAGGGGTGGGAGCTCCTGGGAGGGTATAAAAAAAAAAAAAAACAAAAAAAAAAAAGTATTTCCTAGCAAATACGTCTTCGTATCTAATATTATTATGTGTTCTTAATTAGTGGCATTCTTGTTGATGCCTTGATATCTATACTTCAATTCAATTTTCTTCATTCAATAATAAACGGCTTCCTTTTCCTATTTGATTTGGGAGAATGAGGGTAACTAAGACCACTACAAACACAAGATATTGTATCGAGACTCAATTTCAGCGTTTGAGACACTTGAGAGTCAAACTTAAATTAAGTTAATTAATCTGTTAACTTGTTTATTACTAATCAGCGTTTGAGACACTTGATATATAATTAATCTGTTTTGATTCAAACAACAGATTAATTAAGTTTATAAACTTGAATCAAAACAGATTAATTATATATCTAACCTATTTCAACTTGATTGAAGACTCAATAGCTACTAAGTAGTTGACCAAATGCTGGTACAGACCATACAATAAGCACAAGCAGTGCACCTTTTTTTCTAAGAAAATATTTTATTTTTTTCTTATAAAATTTAGCACTTTATTATTATGATATTTTTATTTAGGATTATGAAGTTCCTTTCTTTGTGATTTCATTGTCCCCTTCTTTAATTTCCATGTCATCATGACTCTATTTGGTCACTATTGTCACAAATTATAATTGATATTTTTTGGGACCATTAATTTATTTTAAAAATTGACCTAGAGGAAAAGGACTAGTACTTTCTTACTAATCAAAAAAAGTAAGTTTTTGTTCCCTTTCATAAATTAAATAATACAAGCATTATGTGGTGCTGAGTTTTTTTCTTCTTTTTCTTTTGTTTTTGTAAACGCAAATTATTAGTTTCATTCTCAAATTATTGACTGGCTTAAAAATATCACTTTATGTGACTAACTAAACTTAGATACACCCATGATATGTCACACAATATAGCAAGGGGTCTGAAACTATTGTAAGAGCATGAAACTCTTAATAAAAAGCTGAGAAATGTGTTGAAAATACTCTTAAACTTGACGAGAATTTAGGGGTGTATTTCATTTATATTGCAAGATCGAGAGTGTATTTAAGTTTAGTTACTCAAGCAAAGTAATGATTTAAAGTTGTCATTAGTTCGACAATGAAACCAATAATTCATGCCGAATTTAGGGATGTTTTCAATTATTTTTTTTAAAATGTGTGATGACAAATTTTAGTACAAATATAAAATGTGAATACTCGCTCTTTTGATTCCTCTTTTATGAATTATTACATTCTTTATTACTAAGATTAAATGAATATTTCTTTAATTAGTATATTAATTGTCTCTTTCTGTCTACTTTTAAGTTGGACTTTCTTTAGTCTCAAAATTCAAAAAGTTGGTAAAAGAATTTAATTTTCTAGCAATGAATGATAATTAAAAGAAAAACACTAATCAACCTTAACAAGTCATTTTCATTTTGCTCATTCAACAAAAAAAAATTTAGTCATTTTTCATTAATTCACTAACTCCAATTTAATTTCATCAAATAAATATAAATTAAAACACTACGTGTTCATATATGCATGGAGAGAAGTAAGACATTGTCTAAATAAATTTCAAACTTAGGTTTTTAATCTAACTTCATTAACTTTTTCTGACATTAATGCTTCTCTTTATATCATGTAAATTCAGACTAATCGAGATTTCAATATAAATATTGAACATACGATAAAAAAATTACTTTTTCGTCCAAAAAAGTCCAAACAGTGATAAAAGTGAGATTTTTAACAATGAAGTAACTGAATTTCTTTCCGCCTTATATATAATATAATTTTTCGATAAAATGATTCATCTCTTATTTGCCTGTCAAAGTGAGATTATATTAACCTCATTTTAATGCAATTTCACTTGCCATTTAACAAACTCTTTTGTCTTAAGTGCTTATATTTTCAAAAGTTTCTGAAAAATATGATCACTACCTAACCAAATAAAATATACTAAAGCACATAAAAGTAACTTAATCTAATATTTGATGTGAATTAATAAACTAAGAAAATTAATACCCAAAGTCACTCCTTGCTTTAATTTCCCATGTGCATATACATGCAGAGGTGTTGATTTTATTTATTAATTAAGTAATTATAATTGTCCCTACATTAAAACAACTACTCTTTGATGTAGAGGGCGGCAATCTTGACAAGTATAACTATTTTTTATATTATAAAAAATTGTTTAGTATATGCAAATAATTTATTCAGAATCAATTAAGCAAAAAATTTATGGTTCAAAATTCATAAACTGGAAATTCCAACTCAAACTTTAATTAGAGTAGTATGAGGTATGGTGGATATGACAGATCCCAATAATAGCTTTGATTGAAATCTTATATTTGTCTCAAACAGTTCACTTAATATGACAAATTATTAATTTAGGATCATGTAACTCAAAAGAAATAGCTAGATTTGAATGCAAAACTGATAAATTTCATATCCTAAATTCGTTACAGAGACAAATGAAAAATGATAACCGAATATTTTTTCATCTCCGCTAAAATTTCAACCTAATCCAATTAGGTTTAGAACTAATTAGCCAAAAACTAAATACTTTCTCAATTAGTACACCTGTCATAGATTTTCCAAAGATATTTCCATATTGTGAGGATTTCAAACAAAGAGAACAAAAAAACAATTTTCTATAGTCAATTTTAGTAAAGTAGAGTTTATGACATATAATGGTCACCTTGTTTCTACATTTATTGACTTGATGCAATAATAAGTCAAATACTTTAATTTTCCATCAAACTAGCTAATTAATTGACTTAATCAAAGTGGTTATTTGATGGATTAGGAAATAAGTGACCCTACATTAGTCTCTTTGGGTTGATTTTCCTATTGTTGCTTAGTTATTACTATATATAGAATTTATTTTGTACACACATTGACACTATTAAAGATAAATTAAAAGTAAAATTTTGAAATAATTATCAATAATTAGTAAATATAATTTATTTATTTTTACATACGATGGTCATGCGTAACTTCTTCCAAGTACAAGTAAGCTTCTTGTTATGTCGTGAAACGGTTGGTCATCATCTTGAAGTTTCACCTGTAAAACTCAAAACTCATAATATTAACTGTTTTTTATTATAGTAGTTGAAGAATGACTACAATAACATACCCAACATAGTTACATAATAGAATCTGTGAAGGGTGGAATATACGTAGACGTTATCCTTAACTTTGTATAGAGAAACGATTTTCGATAGACCCTCTACTCAAATGTAACTGAAAATGACTATTTGTGAATTTTATCCCTTAGACCATCTCCAACCCAACACCAAATCCTAAATTTGGTGTTTTGGGCTCCAATCCATACCAATTTTTACACCAAATTTGGTGTGTGAATAGTGTTACACCAAATTTGGTGTGTGGATATCACACCAATTCACTTTTTGAATATTTTAATATTATTTCATTATACAAACTTTTAATTAAACATTATATAAATTGTATGTTTTAATTAAATCTCTTGTATATTTAATTATTTTTTATTTAATATTTTTATAATATTAATTTTAGATATAAAATTTAGTTTTTTTATAAATTAATTTTTCTATATATGACTTTTTTTAAAATTAAATTTATGTTAATTCTACTATCAATTATAATTGGATATAACTACAATTAACCTTCAAAAAAATTAAAAATGCAAACATTGCTCATTTTGAACTACGTAATGCATTAATAGAGCATTTATGGAAGCACCGTAGTGATCTTGAAAGTTGAAAATTTATGTAAAATTTAAAATAATTTTTTTCAATTATGTAATGTTTATTTAATTGTATTTCATTAATGATTTCACTTTTATTTGTATTATCCATTATTATGTATAATGTATAATATTTGCTAGCAATTTATATTATTTAAAAAATTATGGTACAAAATAATTTTATATTAAACTATTATAAAAGGAAATAATATGAATTATATATGATGAATGTAAAGAATTTGTTTTATGAAATAAGAAAATATAAATGAAATAAGAAATAATAATATAATAATAAAGAGAGAGAAAAATATTTTTTTGGGAAAATTAGCAATTAAGTCATAATACCTAACATAATTAGTTAAAATAACAACACTTTAAAATATTTATTTAAAATGGCAGAATGACAATATTTTTATAAAATAATATGTATTCAGATTTTAGTATTTAAAATTAATTTTATTTGTGGAAAGAGTTCTATATTGGTCCAAATTATATACCAATAACCGTTTAAAAAGAAAAAAAAATTAAACCAATACCCATTAACCTTCTTCTTCACCATTCACGTTTCTTCCCCACCTTTCACGTTTCTTCCCCTCCTTCCACGTTTCAAGATTATCTTTCTTCAAGGTGCTCAATTATTGTTCATCAAGAAATTTTCTCTATTGTTAAACGACATCTCTTTATTAATTCAAGCAGATTTCTTGATTTGCAAGGTAATTTCCATTATCAATTTTGATTTATTTTGCTTTGATGTTTAAATCACCAATTCTATATATTACGAATTTACAATCGAATTTTCCAATTTTTATGTGATTTTGTTTAGATATTCATCAAATAGTTATGATATTCTACATATTACAGAGTTATTGCTCTGTGTATTTGTGGCTACTTGCTGCTAGTGACCCGTGAATATTTTACATGAGTTGACAGAGAACTTGAGGCATAAGTTCTTATAATATATATTTCACGTAGCTTTGGGCTTCCATAATAGTCTATATGGACCTAATATATTAGTTGGGTTGTAACAGTTTTTTGGATGAATTGTACATTTCATCAAACATGTTGAGATATAAGAGTGGGAATTACGGCAAGAGAATACATCATGACTCACAAAAAGTTTTATTTTATTCTTAAAAAAAAGAGTTTGAATTACAACTTGTGTTATGGAGAATATAGTTGAAAAAAATAGTTTAAATTAAGTAGTTTGTTGGGCTGACTATATTCATTCTATCTATATATCAAAAAGTTTCACATTTTTTGTTTTTACACTGTATTTCAATCTCAATTAGTATACCAACATGTTTGTATTTCCTTCTTAATTTGTATTCATTCTAACTGTATGCTCATAATTTTGTATTTTATTTGGGTATTCTTTCTGTATTTCAATCTCAATTTATATGTGAACAAGTTTGTATTTCTCTTTTGTTTTGTATTCAACCTAATTGTATACCAACAAGTTTTGTATTTTATGTGCCTACTTTACCTTTCAAAGTCACTTTGTATTTCAAATGAAGAGAGTATTTCTTTTGTATTCACAACTTTATATTCAATCTCACTTTGTATTTTTATCTCACTTTTGTATTCATATATTGTTGTATTCAACATATAGTTCATGATCGATTAGTTTGTATTTTACCTTTCAAAGTCACTTTGTATTTCAAATGAAGAAAGTATTTCTTTTGTATTCATAACTTTATATTCAATCTCACTTTGTATTTATAACTTTGTATTTTCATCTCACTTTTGTATTCATATATTGTTGTATTCAACATATAGTTCATGATCGATTAGTTACATTAACTTAATGGGATACAAATTATTGTATGCATTCAAAAAGAAAAAAATAGCTACTAAACTAAAAAATAATAATTTCATTCGTTATACATCATAATTTGGATACAAAATGTCCACAAAAAACTATAAATCCCAATACATACAAAGATTTCACTGATTCAATAAAAAAATACTCTTGTACTCGACATATACGAATATACCTGATTGTTTTTCGATTGTTCACTGGATGTGACAAATTTATAGTCGTCAGTTTTGTAAAATTTTGTTTCAAAAATATGCCATATTCGACTTGAAGAAGCTTTAAAAGTTATCAGATGAATGATTCGGAAGACAAACAAAATTATTTTAATTTTTTTTTTTTGATCTTCTTAAGAAGAAAACAAAAAAATGCTTGACAAAAAGATGACTATTTATTCTTTTCAAAATGTATCTAATTTGTATTTAAAATCTTTTTAACCTTTTTTGAATTTTTTTGTTCCATGATTTTCTTTATTCTGTTATTAATTATTTGTATTCTTTCAAATTAATCAAAATAAAATAAATACATAACTAATCCCTTAACAAACTAAAATAATGACATTTTTAATAAATAATGAAAATGTTGCTAAGGAGTCCCACTTAAAGCTAAAATATTGTTGTTTTGAAAATTTTCCCTATTTTTTTTTGATGTAAAATTTGGTACAATGGGTTGGAGTTGATTACACAAAAAATAGTGTTGACACCAAATTTGATGTAAAATTTGGTGTTTGGGTTAAAGACGCCCTTAGGAAGCTTGGCAAAATATTAAGGCCCAATAAAACTCAAACTAATGACTTGATTACTTGGAACAATTAGAACTTGATCTGTGGGCCCAATATACAAAGATGGCCCGGCCCATCAACATGGGCTAAAGCCCATTTGTTTAATTATGGATTGTTGTTTTAATTATGTTAGGAATTGTGATTAGTTTGCAAATTTTTCCATTAATTTTCTCTTTCCATCCTTTTGAGTGAGCTACATTTTAACACCTTAAATGAATTATTTTCAAATAAAGAAAAAAAAGTTAACTATTCTCAAAATCTTAAGCTTGCATCTAAGTATTTGGCCTAGTGATTAATGAAATGAGATAAAAATTAGGGAAGATCATCATCCAATTTTCAACAGAGAAATAAAAAATAAATACAGATAATTTCTAGTAAGCAAATTTATTTAGAATTTGTGCTAGCAGGAGGTGACATGTACTCATTACTCAATAAAATAGTCGATGTGCACTCGACATCGAGGATATTAGAAAAAAAACCTTAACGCTTTTGCATTGAAACTTTACGTGAGTACAAAGATGATGCCCAATATTGCTAACCAAGATTTAATCAATCTGAAATTCTCTCTTTCTCGATTATGACGCTCTTTTTGCTCATTTTAAATCATCTCCTAGAGGGAGAATCTCCTTATTGGAGGTTTATCTATTTTCAAGCTTCAACTCGAGAACTTTGATCAAGGGCGAAAGATTTTGATCACATTTATGAAGGAAGTTTTTTGTTAGATCATACATATGTAGATTTTAAAATAGTGATAAGACACAAGTACTCTCCTAGACTGTGATAAGAATTTCAAAGATACACTTTAACTAAACTAAGGTTCTATTACCCCTTCGAACCTATTTTTTAAAATAATTTTGTACACCTTTTTGACTTACAATATAGTTTTTTTTCCTCCTTTGCGTCATTTTCTGATAACTAATTAGACATTATTTATTGCTACCTAAATAAAGTCAGCAAAGCATGATTGGCGAAGATACCATAAATTATTCAAAAGTTTATAATTAAATCCTAAGTTTTAAATTAACAGTTTTATAATACTATAGATAACATTATAAAGAAATAAATAATCAAGAAACTTCCCGACAATAGCTCATGAATACACTTTGAATTATTATTTTTTCGCTATTTTCACACTACACTTTAATTATTAGTTATTTTGTTTTTCTATGTGAATTATATAATTACCAGTTGTTTTATTTTTTCTATTTAAATTATCACCATTTATATATCAAAACAAACTTAATTGAGTAGATAATTCATATAGGTGGGAATAACTGATAGTTGGGCTAATTAGCTTCGAGGTGACATGGCATAGTACATAATACTTCCAAGGCTTTAAGAAGAGTTGATCCTTAGTCAGATATTTCAGGTTCAAGTCACGGGTATGAAATCACCTTGTTAAAAAGCGTTTTACCTCAATATGAGACTTTCGGACGTGAATTCAAAGTTAGTCAACCTCAGTACATGTGTCACACATTGATGAAAAAAAAAAGAAAAAAAGAAAGAAAAGAGATTGAATCTCTTATTGTTCATCAATAACTAACTCAATGATAGAACGGTCTGTTGTTAATCGATTGATCGTAAGTTTGGATTTATTTAACTAATCAATAAGCAAAAAACGTTCTTCTTGTTTCTTAATAAAATATAATACCTCGATTTCCGGTATCAACTCTTTCAATCGCTCATATATCCATCTCCTTCGCACCTCGCCGTAATCGAGACATGACCAAATTTAATCAAGAGGTTGACTTGTTTAATTATTAGCATTGATTTGGACTTTCGAAAACATTATTTTCAACACGATCAAATCACTTGTGGACTAAACCATAATCCCACTTGGACCACATATCCTACCTAATTATTTCAGATGTTCTTTATTTTGTATTTGGGCTTAATCCATTTGATTAGCCTATAAATAGTAAGTTTTTTTTAGCTTAATATTGATATCTGATTCTATATATGGTTGGATAAAAAATTCTCTTTACTATAACAACATTTTTGTTGTAAATTCATAAATTAGGAATAAGGAGAGTAGAATATATGCATACATTATTATTATTTTTATAGGATAGAGAGATAATTTTCATTTGATTTTCGACTAAAAAACAGAATTTTCTTTACTAGTGTTTTGATAATTTATTTATGAATACTTCAATTAAATTCTTCCTCATTGGATGATTATATGTAGTTGATCATGTTTAGTTAATTAATGGAGTAAGATTATTTTATAGTACATACAAGTGTTGATTAATTCTTCCCATTGTTTGGTTGAATCTTTTCTTTCTTAACAACAACAATAATAACATATCTAATGTGATTTCACGAGTGATGTTTGAAGAGGATAAAATATACAAAAATCTTACCTTACTTTGTGACATAGAGAAATCTTTCAAAAAACTCTCTATCAAAAGAAAAAAACATATCAAAGGCACATATGATAAAAAAAACATTACAAACATTTGAAATATTTTCTTTCTACTATTGATTAAATCTTTTGGGGTTTAGTTTGATTTCTAGGTTTAGCAAGGAACTACACAATATAATGCAATAGGTAATTAACAACCATTCACCATCGAAGGATGTGGTGTAGTAGATCAGAATACTCCTTCATTTATCAGATATCTCAAGTTCGAGTCTTAAGTATGAAAAAAATTCTTAGTAGGGAACGCTCTCCTCCAAATAGGGTCTTATGCGGCGCAAATCCAAAACAAATCTAAAAGAGTTGGACTTCAATAAATGACACATTGAAAACTGAATGGAAAAAAAAAATAACAACCATTCAGACAAGCTGTAATTAAAACCATTACCAATTTACCATATATAACAATATAGTCTATATATATAGTTATAGTCACCAATTATATCATTTATATATTTCTCTAATTTCTAGATCCTCCTCTATTCTACAAAAATAAAAAATAAAAAAAATTGTTTGACAAAAAGAAAAAGACAAAATAACTAGCAAAATATTGACTGGGCCAAACAACCCAATGATGAAGTACACACCTTTGTTGTAGGCATGTTTTTGTTTTTTATACGTCTGCCCAAAATAGTTGTCTGTCCCCATTTCAATCCCACTTTTTATCATGTTTTTTTCTTCTATTATTTTTTTTTACCAGATGTTCAATATCCGTATTAAAATTATTTATTAATATATATTTATGTCGTGTAAAGTCATATAAGGGGGGAGCACTTTGATATATGATCTAATAATCATACACATATTTAAAGTATTTTTTTTCAAGTATCATATCTAAACTATTAAGGTGTTCGTGTTTTCTATCTAAACATTACTAACTGTTTATCAATATACACATAAAAAAACTGACCAAATCAAGTATTTGAATACATTCATCGAAAAGCATGTGACAATTTTTAATTTGCACATAAAACTTCGTTCACGTGAGAGCTGACTCATTAATTTTGAGACGTGTTTTGATAAATAACTGATGATAATTCACGTAAAAAAATACAAACATATGATAGATCCGGTTGAAAACTCGCAAAGTTTTGACCATTTTTTTAAATTTTCGATTAATTTCTTAATTATCCACGTGGAGTGTCATTTAATATCATTTTTAAACAAATAAAAAGAAAGTATACCACACACCATCATATACTAATCGAGTAATATTATTATAAATAATTGGTGACAATTCAATTAGAAAATATAAATCGCCTAATAATTTAGATAGAAAACTAAAAAAACGTGTGAGTTATTATTTTTTTTACCATTATCTCATACTTTTTATATGAGTAAACTATATCTACCTACATTTCAGCACATTGGGTGTTAAAGAATTTATTTATGCAAAAAAAAGGAATTAAATTAAAATTTTAAATTAAAGAAAAAAGAGAGATTCTTGGCAGATCATTGTCCTTCTTGGTATTTGTGAATAAAATAAAAAAAATTAATTTCATTTACGTGAGGCTCTCAACTTTCCCAATTGGTTTTTGTCTCCCAAACTGTTGCAAATTCCTGGAAATTTTGAGAGTCTCTGTTTTTTGTTTTTTTGGGAGAGTATTTCTTCTTGTTTTCTGGGAAAATTTGGATGTGGGTATTTACTAATCTTGATTTTTTTGGGGGTTCTTGAGGATAAAAAAAAATGTTTTTTTAGTGAACCCCATCAAGGAAATTGAGGTTTTTTTATCTTCCCATTTGGTTGTTTTTGCATATTTTGTGTATTTGGGGGTGGAAAGTTTCATTCTTGGTAAATTTTCCTGGAAAATATTTGGTGACATTTGATATTTTTCTGGGAAAATTTGGTGGGGTTATTGAGGAATCTTGAAATAGTTGGAGGATTTGTGACATTTACAATCAAGAAAAGGTGATCAAAGATTTGATTTTTATGGTTTTTTCATAAGCTCAGGTAATTTTATTTTACCTCAAGTTGACAAAGTCCTTTTCCCCTTTATGTTTTTTTAGATATTGGTCACCATCAACATAGTACATATCATATATTTGTATATAGAGAAATTTGTCTATTTGATTGGTTGATTGATCAAGTCAGAAAGTATATTGGTTTTGAGGTGTTGAAAGGGGTTCTTGAATTTGTTATTATCAATTTGACTTTGAGAATTATGTGTAAGGAAGGTTTAGTTGTGGGGTTGTTGTTATTAGTTTGTTAGAAAAGAAGGAAAAATTTGTGTGCAGAAGGGGATAGTTTTAAGGTTAAGGATCATTGTGTTCCTTATCTTCTGCTAAACATCATGCCAGAACGATATCCGAAAACTATGAGATTTTTGAGCCTTGTGGGAAATTCATTTGGATGCTCTGCGTCAGGCGAGCGGTTGGTTTCTGCTGCTAGAGATGGAGATATCCAGGAAGCAAAGGCTTTACTGGATTATAATCCTCGGTTAGTGAGGTATTCGACTTTTGGTGTTCGAAATTCACCTCTCCATTATTCAGCTGCCCAAGGACATCATGAGGTATATTTAGAGTTTAATGCTTATTCATGATGGATATGAAGATAAACTTGATTGTGACATTGTTTAATTGAGCACTTAGTGGATTTTGTATGCGATCGATCATTTGACTGTTCTTTTTATTATCAGATTGTTAGTCTCTTGCTTGAGTCTGGAGTTGACATCAATCTCAGAAACTACCGTGGACAGGTAGATTTTTTTCTCATTACCTTTTTTGGTTTTAGTTTTTTCTATCTCAGGCACAATTCTTTATCTTATACGTAATTCTTCTTAGTTGATTGAAACTAGTATTTTGTCTTATGGTTAACAGACTGCTTTGATGCAAGCATGTCAGTATGGTCACTGGGAGGTCGTTCAGATTCTCATTCTTTTCATGGCCAATGTATGACAGTTTATTATTGTGGTATATTCAATTTGATAACTTAGAAGTACTAAGAGTGTTCTTAGTTCTTACCTTGTAAAATTTCAACTTTACTGGTTTTATAGAGTAGTAGGAGTGTATTGAGATGGATTACGAGCTTTACTTACAGTTGTATTATATTGTAGATTCATAAGGCTGATTATCTCAATGGAGGTACAGCACTTCATTTAGCTGCTCTAAATGGACATTCTCGATGTATACGGCTTCTCCTTGCTGATTATATTCCCAGCATCCCTAATTTCTGTAATGTCATGAGAAAGAGATCAAGAAACGGAGACTCTATCCAGGAATTCGATGACTTGTAAATTTCTTTTTTCAAGCTTTACATTTGATTTTGGGTATCTCCCGCTGCTATCAAACTGTATTAACGTGAAGTTCTTTTGTGCTTGCTGTAGTGCACTACATGAGGTGATCAATAGACCTGCTGATGGTGGCATTACCGCCCTTCATATGGCAGCGCTGAATGGCCATGTGGAAAGTCTGCAGCTACTCTTGGACTTGGGAGCTTCGGTCACCAAGGTTACTGTGGAAGATGGGACTACAATCGATTTGATAGGTGAGACAACTTTCCAAGTTCTGTCTAGTATGCAACTCTTATATCACATTTGATCTCTTGAATGCCTTGTTTCCTTGTGCATTTTCCCTTCCCCTCTCCACCCCCACAATATTTTTTTATTTTTTTAAAGATTGTTGTAATTGCTGATAACTGCTAAATTGTTTCTTATTATCTGTTCCTTCTATTCGTAAATGCCTATCTGCCATCGTTTACATATCATGTTGTAACTTTATTCTTTCTGAGGGAAACTATGAGATGTATGGTCGACTGTTTTAATAATTTTCTTGTGGTTCTTTATGATAGAATTGTCTTAAAAGCTACACATTTACTGATCATGCTACAGATAACAGTCTCCATTTTGGAAGATCTGAAATAATTATAGCTTTTAACTGGCAATATCAATTTCCGATGGAGAATGAAATATTGATATTCTTCGGTGTGTTTTAAAAAAAAAAAAAGAAGCAGAATTATAGATAAACAACAACTTTGCCTTAGTCCCAACAAGTTCAGGTCGGCTTTATGAATTTATCACTGACCATGTTTCTCCATTCAAAGCAAAATTAGAGATAGCAATCATTTATTCAGTAGTCTTTTATCGGAAGGGTAAAACATGTTTCCATTTTCAAAAGCATATGCAAACTCTGTCGACCTGATCAAATATTTGAATATCCACAACCTTGTAAATTAGTTTGCTCTAGTTCATGGAGTTTCTGGGATGTCAAAGAAGAAGTTGCATGGTTGTCATGCCTTGAGCTTTGATGATGTGCACTAATTACCGTTATGACATTTCCTTGCAAGCTTTGTGCTTCTTCTTTTTTTTGACACTTTAGCTAGTGTAAATCATGAGTAATGTACTGTATACTTAAGGAAGATAACGTCTCTTGTATTTGAGAGAGAGAGACCTTGCTCATCAGATTCACGTATTACTCGATATCTTTCAGAAAGACGTATTAACGAGGCGGATTTGAGATGACCGACACCTATTGCACCCTTGTGGTCCGGCCCTTCTCCAGACCCCACACATAGCGGGAGCTTAATGCACCGGGCAGCCCTTTAGGAAGATAACAAATAGGAACTTAATACCACCTGAAACTCTTATTCGGTGGCAGATTAGGTCTCGGTTCCTCTTTTATTAAGCATCAGTTCCAAAAGTCCTTGATATGTAGCGCCTAAAATTTAGAGGCTTCATGCCATGAGTCAAGGAAAAGAGTTAATATCGTCTTTTTTTTTTCCTTCTAAAAGGTAAGCTCTTTGCCTTGCAGGTGCAGGAAGTACACCGCTTCATTATGCTGCATGTGGTGGGAATGCTCAGTGTTGCCAGGTGTGTTCCTCTTCTGCTTGCTTTTCTTTATGATTTTTCTCGTATAGTCGGTGCAAGTTCTGAAGTCATCATTTTCTATTCCATCTTTCAGCTTTTAATTGCCAGGGGTGCCAGTCTCAATGCAGAAAATGTGAATGGGTATGATATCTTTACATGTTTTAACATCTTCAACATGTACTAAAAGTGTGTGGTCTAGTTTCCCTTATCAATATTATTAGTAGTAGAGTAGAGGGTCAAAAACACACCTAATGTATCCCATTTTTTCGAGTTTTATATGTGAACTATCACCAACTATTTGTCAAAATACACCTAAACTATCAATTGTTCCTTTTTCCTACCTGAATGATGGTGATGTTTCAGGTAGGAAAAGGGAACAACCATGGAGAGTTAAAAGTAGTATAGCTAACTGCTAATCATGCTATTCCATGTCGTATTTAAGAATTAAAGAGATGATATAGAAGGATTTACGGTGTTGAATTATTGAAACAAATAAATATTGTCTTATTCTCGTATAGCAACTCTGCTAGTAGTTCTATCATGGCTTAGATAAATCTTCTAACTTGCATATTATTTACGTGTTTTAAGGTGGACATCCTTGATGGTTGCTCGATCATGGCATAGAGATGGGCTGGAGGAGATTTTAAGTACTCGTCCAGAAAAACAACCACGTCCCCTTCCTTCACCATTCTTATGCCTCCCTCTTATGAGCATAGTGAAGATTGCTAGGTGAGTCCAGTTCAGCAAATATTGGTCTCGTTGATGCTCATTCATCAATTTGTTATTATAATGACATATTTCATCTTAAGGGTTTGTGTACTGGTGACGATAAGGAAGTAGATTCATGTAAATTGACCCTTCGGCAATTGGTATCCAATCTGAAGACTCTATTTTCAGAGTAAAATATCTTGTCTCCACATCTCATTTACCACTGTGATATTTAGAATAAGACTATCTGTGTCCAGGAGTTCTGTTGTGTATGCTGGTTTTCTTAAAATTCTTTTGGGTTTTGTCGGGGTGGGGTGCGAGGTAGAACAAAGAAAAAAATTAAATTATTGTGACAGATTTGCCACAAACCTGTGTTGCTTGGACTCTCTAAAAATGTTGTCATGCCCGTTTCGGATCCTCAAATGATGCACTACTTTTTAAGGATCCAACATGCACCTATTGATATTTTTGAAGAGTCCGAGCAACATAGGCCCGAATCCAAGGGTGACCAAACTGTTAATTCTTGTATCTTTATCGAAACCTTTGTGTTGTGTAGCACCACCCTTTTACATCTCATGAAGGTACTAAATATTCATGGCATATTAAAAAGTGGGAAAAATGTGTATTTCCTTTGGCTTTTATGGTATGCATCTTCCTTTTGATGAAAGTATTTGGAACATGCTGATGGCTGTCCCACAAGCTTTAAATTCAAGTGCGACTAAGCAGTATGCATCTGGATAGCTCTTTATTATGTTGCATTTCCGAATTCTAGCACAGATAACATTAATCATTGAGTCAATTTATGTGATTTAACCTTGTGGTGTACCAGTATCTGATCTTCATGATAAAATGGTGAAAGATCACTATTTCCAGCTTCTGTTTTCTTGTTATATTTCAATAGAATATTGTTCTCTTTCAGTATGCCATGTGCAAGTTACATATTGATAAGGCTCCGGGATGAGAATTCTGAAAATAAGTTGTCATTTTCTGCAGAGAATGTGGATGGAGAACAATTGATTCCCCGTCGTCAACTTGTTTAGACCCTTGTGTTGTTTGTCTTGAAAGAAAGTGTACAGTTGCTGCAGAAGGTATGTCTTTCTGAAACTGCATGAAATTGACGTTTAAACATGAAATGGTTGATAATTTACTATAAAGATTTCTATAGTAGTTTTTTGTTTTATTCTTTTACTTCCAATTGATGTCTAATGAGATTAAACTCTATTTTGTAATGGTAATGGTATATTGAAGAATTTCCTATGATGAGTGATAAGCCTCTATTGAGATATTCTCGAGTTGAGACCATGTAACTCCACAAAAATTAAAACTAAGGAAAGATGTTCTCCGTTTCTAGAATACATACTCGTCGCTGGATACAGTTTTCCTTCTTCACATGAACTCCGGAAGTTCTTGAAATTTCAGTATCGTGATATATAATATGCTCAAGGCTGGAAGTTCTTTTTTTCCGATGCCATTGTCATATACATAAATTTGCACATTTTCATGTGAATTGATTGATATAGACAACATGATTGATTACTGTTCCTCTTTGATCTTTTCGTGCTAGCTGGATTTATCGTTTTTTTAGATTTGTTTATTATTTGATGATATTGCTTTTTTTCTTTGGTAGCAATGTACCCGATATGCCAGTCTAGTTGCTGCAGTACCTAATGCTTGTCATGTTCTGCAGGTTGTTTTCATGAGTTCTGCACGCGCTGTGCATTGTACCTGTGTTCCACCAGTAGCACCTCAACCGCGGCCCATGGCCCTCCAGGCTCGATTCCTTGCCCTTTATGTCGACACGGCATTGTTTCATTCGTTAAGCTGGCAGATACAACGCCTATCATCAAGGAAGCAGCGCGAACAAGTCTATCGTTGCCTTTTTGTTCCTGTACAGCTGATGGACAAGAACCAACTACATTAGAAACACCTTTATGCAAGCCCGATTTATATTGCTCCCGACTCTCTCCTCTGGGCTCTTCCTTCCGGTCATTAAGCTGCCAAAAGTTCCCGGCATTGAAATTCAGCCCAGGCCTTTGTATGGGAACGCCAGACGCGAGTCCATCTTTAGTTCCAAGAACCGGTGAACGAGAACATCTGACTCGATGCTCACGACCTATCTTTAGGCGATCAACGTCAAACGTCGAAGCTAGAAGATGGTTATGTTCCTTCAGCCAATCTGTAGAAACTGGAAGCAGTTTCTGAAGGGTTCATGAATTAGGTCCTATGCCTATTTCAACTATTAATTTACAGAGAAATCCTACAGGTTTTCCTCTTTATTTTGTTCCCCTTTTTTTTTTTTTTTAATTTTTTGGTTCCCATTTCTTCAAAAGAACTTTTGTTTGTATACCTCTTTGAGTCTTATCCACTAAAATGTAATTGAAATATTTCATCAATATGAAGTTTGGCCTGTATATAATAACATATGTTATATAAGTGAAATGGAAAAAGAATCATGGGCTGGTATTTATTGAGTTTTCTGTTGTCTCTGTATAAAAAAGTACAACAACAACATATCCAGGAGTCTCGAGAAGGAAGAGTGTATGCAAATCTGATCTTATCCCTACCACAGAGGTAGAGAGGTTTCCAACAAACTCTTGGCTCAAGGAAAAATAAAT
The DNA here is from genome assembly GCF_019186545.1 of Solanum stenotomum. Lineage (NCBI taxonomy): Eukaryota > Viridiplantae > Streptophyta > Magnoliopsida > Solanales > Solanaceae > Solanum > Solanum stenotomum. Next base: position 53,001,467 of record NC_064290.1, read on the forward strand.
CAAAGTGATCCAGAAAAAAAGAGGTAACGAATGTGAAAGTGTAATAAAGCATGTTGAACAGTAATTACAATAAAATAATATGAATATCCAAGTACAAGAAACAACAGATATTAACAAAGATCAAAGGACAAACAAATAGAAGAGTAATACTAACATTATTATTGTGGAAGGATTAGCCTTCTAATCTACTATCGTAATTCATGTCCACGACCTCCTTTTTAAGGTCATATCCTCAGTTAATTGAAACTATGTCATGCTCTATCTAATCACTTTGATGTGACTTTGATATTATCTTCATTCCATCTATCTTGTTAAATTGTTAATTAGATTTGCCCGATGGGCGAATTTGGTCATGTTCACAAGTTATGTTGGATGGACAAATTTTGCCTTGTTCATGAGTTTTAATTGGCAACTATAACTATGATACTACTATATTCATTGAGATATTGTGTGGTTAAACTTTTCGAAAGCATGTATTGATAGCTTTAGCCAATTCGTTTCATTCTATTTCGAAACATGAATCCTAATCGAAGCAATTAGCCTCGATTCTCTCTTTAGTGTGTTGAAGATTTGAAAAAAAATTTCCTAGCATGGTTGATATCAACATGAAAATAAGAATGTTGAATCCATATTCTTTGAAAACGACAGACCATACACATACATGTGAGTATTATAATCTTCTAAGAAAATTACTAGATGAGAGTGATCAAAAGATACTTTAGGCTTGTAATTATTGTAACCACCAAAAAGTTCATCTGACCCCAAAGGCGATACATATCCTGTAAAAACTATCACAATCATTAATTGGTGTACTACAAGTCTGACGCAAAAATTAGGCAATGACAGAGTGGCTTGTGATTGAGTGATAGACTGATCGATAACGAAACTTTATGACAACTTTTTTCGTAGATGTTCAACTTGCATCACATCATCTTCAACCAAATAACTCCAAATAGTAGAATAGAAAATGAAACATACAGTGAAATTTTCTAGGTTTTACTCTCTGAAGAAAAAAAGGACTCCACTCCAACTGGAACTCTCTTAGCATGTATTAATTGGTAGTACTTGTGAGCATTGGTAAAAAGTTGAAACTTGTGTTATTTAAAATTTACCCACAAGAGTGAAAAATCTCACTACTAACAAAAAAGGAAGTTTTCGATAGAATCGGTTAGAAATTTATCAAAAAATTTACTAGAAACACATTATCAATCGAGCTAAATTTTGATAGATTTTCGACTAGACATTCATTGGAATTCCCCTCTTTAAATAGTGTTTCTAATTATTAGGATCCTGAATTAGCATGTTATATAGTGAGGGCATTTATTTGAATATTAACACATGTTTTTTTTTTCGTACCTGATGTTGAAAGTTCAGTATAAATTTCAATTGATCGAAGCCTGTGTATTCTCTTAATAAACAATCATTCTTATTTTAATAGAAAGGGAGAAATTAATATAATTGAATTATCATATAAAAATATAGATTTAACTTTACTTTAATAGCATTCTAATTTAATTTTTTTTTCTCACTATAATATTTGACCAAAAATTTCAAGATGGCCTACTCAATTGATGCTCTTATAATCAAACTGTTTAAACATAGTGCTTCAGGGTACAAAATGGGGTACTTTAGTCCTCTTTTACACAATATAAGTTAAAAAAATGGAAAATATGAAAAATTATTTGATAATAAATTAAAAAAAGGACATTAAAAATTGTTACTGTCTCTAATTGGCAGAAATGCTATATCTAGATGTGACAACATCACTATTTCACTTATTTTGTCTTGTATGGTGATTAGTTGTAGTTTTTAGAGGTGGGGTACAATAATTTTGTTATATTAGTATAAGAGTGATATTAAAATTGAAATAATTATAAATATATCAAGTTACTAATTCATACTAAAAATATTTAGGAGAGGGTGATGGAGACGAAGGGTGTGTCTATTATTGAGAATCAAGAATTCATGTTGGGGGCGTTCAACGTTCATATAAGCTCTTTTTTTCTCGTAAGAAAATTAATGGAACAGTATAGGAAAAGGGACTTATATATAAGATTGTTCATTGAATGTACGATCAAGTCCCTAAAGAGAGTCCTATGTAGATATTTGGAGGTTAAAATATATTGTAGCTTATATTAGGGTGATTAATAAGAAGTATGAGCGAGTCAAGACCTAATAAGAACGAGGAGATTCGAAACACTTTTCAGTCGTGATATAATTGCACCATGGATTAACTCTTAAACCATTTCTACTTGCCTTAGTGATGGATGGGCATGCGTGACATATCTAAGGGATGGTGTATGTCATTTTGACATAGTATTGATTTATGAGACACGCGACAGAGTTAAAGATAGACTGGAGGTTTAAAGACATACCCTAGAGTCTAAAGAGTTCAGGTTGAGGACTAAAGTATAAATAGTTCAAGTTGAGGAGGATTAAGACAAAAATATTTTCAGTGCAAGTTTAATAACGTAACTCTCGTGGAAAATGTGGGGATTAATATACAAGTCATCCTCCCACTGAGACATCAAGATAAGTTATATATATAAAGTGGTTGCCAGATCAACTATGTTATATGAGACGGAGTGTTGGCCGGTCAGAACTCACACGTCTAGGAGTTTATGAAAATAGTGAAAATGAAGATGTTGATGGATGTATGAGCAAACTAGGAAAGAAAGAAATTATGAATGGAGATATTTGGGATAAGACAAAAGTGACTTTCGTGGTGGACAAGATAAGACAGACGACACGGTTGAGATGCTTCGTACATGTGCAAAGGAGATGCACAAATACCCCCTACGAGTACATTGAGAGGTTGATTATAATGTGTATGAGGAGATAGAGGTAAGCCAAAGAAGTATTTGAGATAGATGATTAGACAGGACATGATCCACCTACAACTTACCGAAAATATGACTCAAGATAGAAAAATATAAAAATCATGAATTAAAGGTTAGTAAATACGTAGTCAAACATTGTCTATGTTTCCTCTACATAATTGTTATTATTCCTCTCCTACTATCTTATTCTTCAACTTTTTATTAGCAATTGTTTCCTGTGCATGGCTTAATTACTATATTACTTTGTTGATTCTCCTATTCTCTTCTCATTTATTTACTTCTTCATTATCGTTATTTTTTTTTCATACTTGATTTTGTTATGTTTTACTTGACCTATCTATAATAAATAATTTCTCTATCCTATAACAATACCATGTACACATCACTCTCTCAAATTCCACTTGTGAATTAATGATTCAAAATATATTGTTGTTCATTTTACCAAAAGAATTCAAAATGAAAATAAATTACATACTATAAATCATAAGTCCAATAATCATAAGAAAACAAAAGGAGTGGAGTTTACCTTAGCAAATATAGGTTTCCATGAAACTGAGAAGTAATTTTTTTAGTATTTTTGTGTATCATAATTTAGTCTAATAGTTAGGTTATTATTATAGATTTATTACTCTAATTTTCAGATTAAAGATAAATTTGTGTCAATGTCAGTGTAAAGACAGTTTTTTGGACAAGCAATTATAGCCTTCCAAATCTTCAGCGGCACCCCCCCCCCCCCCCCCCTCTCCTACCCCTACAAAGAAATCCATTTGCATGCTAACAATAATGTTGAATTACATGTATATCACTTCAATGTATACATCAATTGCAATATTAATTAACAGCTCAAATCCACAACATTAATATATAATCAACATTGACAAGAAGTTCTTGATACAATAATATATAGCATTACCCAAACTACTAAGTTAAAAAAAAAAGTTACAAAATAATGAACAACAACATACTTTACATAATCTCTCATGTGATCATTTTTCTAATAATTGTACAACACTTAGAAACTCGTAATATTTTTTTCTTTATCGACCATCACAAGAGATAACAAAACAGTAATAGGTTCAAGCTCAGAAGGAATAGCTAAAGAAAGAAAAGGTGGGAGATTTGAACTGCATAAGAAGAACAGAGAAGAAAGAGACTCGAGCAAAAACTTGAGAAAAGCCTTGCAAGGTCAAGAAAAAAAGCAAAAATGAAGTCTGGGATAAGAAAAATAAAATTACAAGCTCAACTAGGATAGCACCAACAAAGACCTAAGAACGTTCAAGCCTGGAAAAATCATTTTTCTTGCAACTCGTCAACAAACATGAATACTTGTCTCGTTCATAATTATAAGAAAGTGGACGAATAATATTAATTACTAGAAATTTGGATGTTGATAGAAAATTAAAATACATGATTTTAATTTATTGTAAAGCCTATAAATATAAGGAAATTTTAGTATGATGTGAAGTGATAGAAGGTGAATAAGATAAGATTGATAGAAATATGAGAGATGGATTGGTGTTTATATAGAGATGGAAAAAATGAAAGTACATGTGATAGTTTTTTTATGGTTATTTAATTTATTAAAATGAAAAGACTGATGAGAAATAAATGAGATTCTGATAATCCCTTCTTCATATATACCCTATATATAGACTAGGCATGTTACATGCATGCACTTATTAGAAAATTAATTAGTTACAATTTATAAGCATTTTATTTTGGAAATGTTATTAAATGCTTTCAACAACAACAGCATAGTAAGTACAGAGTGATAAGTATTCTTTCATTTTTAATCAGATGTTTTAATTTAAGTGTCAGTCTCTTTGATACGGAGTCGCATTTGTTAGAAAATATCTTACCTTGAATGTGGAACTTTTCGGTGCGAATTTGAATTTAATCGAGCTCTAATGTGGATACTAAACACTAGATAAAAAAATATATATATATTTAATTCAATTTTACATGTGGAATGTATTGAGGATAAAATGTACACATACTTTATCTTTTATCACATAAAAATAAAAAAGTTATTTGTAAAAAAAAAAATCGACTCAAATAACACATATCATATAATAGGAAAGCCTTCTAAATTTAAATTCATGAATGCTTTAACATAGTAAAAAGAATTATGTTATCAATACAACTCATCACGTGATAGAGTAGGGACGGATTCAAGATTTCCATTAAGGGGTTCAAAGAAAAATAATAGTGCCTAAGATTTGAACTTGGAACCTCAAAGGTGAGTTTTGAATTCTTCAACCACTAATCTTACTTTTAGGAGGTCCGAAATCAATATATAGACATAAAAATTCTTAAAATAACTTATATACAACAATGTAATTTGTCGAGGTGAACCCCCTCGACTACCTCTAGTTCCGCTCTTGATTATACAAGTACAAAGAATTTAAATAAGAATTACTGAATTCTTCCGAATACAAACAAATGTTTCTATAATAATCATTCTCTATAACAATATTTCACTATAATTTTTTATTTTTTTTGGAATCCTCTATCATATTATGTTATACTATTTTTTTTTTATAATTACAATATTTCATTATTAACAACTAAAAAAATATCACAACAAGCACAAAAAGAAAGTAAACAAAAAGTGACATAACAAGGCAGCAATCTTTTATCCTCTAACTTACGCTAAATATATGAATAGAGAAAAATCAGAGAGAATAAGAATTCATGCATGGGGACTCACATTTTTTTCTGTTAATTATCTGATAAAAAAAAAACTTTTACTAGGTTAGTAGTAGTATTTATTTTTTTGGTTCGGACTGTTTCGATTAATTCAGATTCACACATTATAATCAATTAAAAAAAAGTATTCTCTATTAAATATTTTTTCATATTAAACCCATATTTAAAGAGAAAAATGCTCTTTATTAGTAATATTTTAATTTCATACTATGAGCTCAAATTCAAGATCCTATATTTCAACTACTCATATTTTTCATAATTCCTATTAAATCTAATGAATTATTAATATATCCAAGTGACATTTTGAATGAATCTATCCAAAAGGACTATATTTATTATTTTCTCCAAAAAAACAAAAAAAAATCAAACTCATTTATGAGAGTATCCATGGTGGGATTTATGAATAAGAGTACTATAGGTTTGTAGCAGTATCTCAAAATAGTAAAAGTAGTACTAATTAATTAATTACTACTGTTGACTATTTTTTATACGCAAACTCCTTTGAATTGTCTAAAAAAGAAAAATTATTCTGCATGCATGCATGTCTTTTTCTTAATTTATTTATGTGTATTACAAGTAATTTTCCAATTTGTTAAATGTGAAGTGATATGTGAGTTCTCATAAATATGATTCTGTCCTTTTATGAAATTAGTTTGTTTGTGTTTCTGTCATGTATTGGACAAGTTCTCACATGTGTTTGTAATTCATTAAAATATCGAGAATAGTTTTTCTATCTTGATGTAAGTTAAAAATAAAATATTCGTGTACATTGTTCATTACAGATCCTACCTATAAGATTATGTGTTTTGAGTATGTTATTGTTGTTAACTAATATTTTGATCTTTATATAAGATAAAAATAAAATTTGTGTGCACCTTAAAATTTAAGCAGAAGTGAAGTTAGAATATTTTTTCATATATTGGATAGTTCTCGCATGTATTGTGATCAATCAAAATATCAGATACAATTTTTCTATCTTCATAAATAAAAATAAGTTTTTTTTTTTTGTATATGTTGCTCTTCTCAAACTTTATCTATAAAATTATGTATACCGAATATGTTATTGTTATACATTTTTAAAAATGAGAATTTTAATCAAAAAGTGAAATTAGAATATTTGTTATGTATTGGACAAGTTCTCACATGTGTGGTGATTAGTTAAAATATTGGAAACAATTTCTCAATGTTTATGAGATAGGAGCAAAATTTGTGTACAAGTTATTTCTCATATCATACTTATAATATTGTATACATCAAGTATGTTATTGTATATTTTGAGAAATGGATTTAATAAAAAGTAAAGTTAAAATTTTGAGTTAATAACTTTTTTATTTTATAAAAAACAACTTAATATTGAGATTGAAATAAATTGTTTATTCATAGACTTTAAATATAAATTTAAATCAATCAAAACTATTAAACTTTGCGGAATATATTAGCACAATTATAACTCCAACGCTAAATAATATTTGAGGATGAGCAATGAGGTTTAAGTTAAATAATCAAATATTGAAGTGAACGTTTCAATATATTTGGATATGGATTTTTTTTCTAAAAAAAAAAAAACTAACTAGGAGATTGTATAAAGAACAATTGACCTTTTTTTTTTGAAAATTAATATTTTAAAAAAAGAAGCTAAAAATGATATTTCAATCTTTTCCCAGTGCACAGAAATATTTAATGCTTGTGTAGTCATTTTCAGTAGCCCTTTGACTAGTAAAATAAATTTATGAAATATTACAAAAATCACATTCAAAGTCGTTATATAAGAGAACGTAGAGAGGTTATTTTTAAAAGACTATCAATTTAACTGTAGTAATTAAAATAGCTATAAAAGATAAAATATGACAGTGAAAAAATGTCAGTTATTAAGAAAAAGAGGATAAAGTTTTAGAAAAAAAACTCAGTAATAACAACAAAATAATATAAGTACAGTAACAAATATAAAAAATAAATAAATGGCAACAAATATCAAAAATAAAAAATTACATGTATAAGGTTATATTATGACAAACCCTGTGCTTTCAGACTCCAACCAAACCTAATCTCGTCAAAAAGTGAGACAAATTAAGCTCAATTACCTACTTAGTTTCTATCATAATTTACAATCCTTATATTGTACTCTGATATTTAAGGTCATGTTCTCGATAAACTAAAATTGTATCATGTCTTTCATAATTGCATAATCCAAGTACTTCTTCAGCCTACCTCTACCGTTCGACAATCCACTATATCCTCTTACACCTTTTCTTTGGAGCGTTTGTGCATCTCTTCTTTACATATCCAAACTATTCATTTCCTCTTTTTGGGAGACTATTTAATTTTACGTTGTCTCGAATATTCTTATTATTAATTTTTATTTTTTCTATATATATATAAATCCATCTTAGTATTCTTATTCCTGCAATTTACATGTTCTGAACATAAATTTTTTGATTGATCAACACTTTGCCCCATATATATATACAAAGTTTGGTTAACCAACCCTCTATATATAAATGAAGGAAAACAAATTAATATATACTCCCTCCATTTTATATTAGTTTATCACTTTTTTTATAGGCATATTAAAAGATTATTAATATTCTTATAATTTTACTAAACCACCCCTTAAAAGAAATCCTAAGAATTTTATAAAAAAATGCGAATTGTTTTAAAAAGAATTAATTGCAAGGGTAATACAGAAAAATTTAATCAATGCTTTCTTAATTTAATAAGATGAACAATTCATATGAGACAATTATATTTAGTAAGATGATCAACTAGACGGAAAAAGTATACTAAAAATGCACCATAGTTTGCTAATTTATATATTTATTTATTTCCTTTTCCACCGTTAATTTAACACAATATCCAATGAACAAATGAATCTACACTACCAATTAAGAAGATTTTGTGATAAGTAAAACATAAAACAGCTTTATAAAAAAAGCTGTTTTTTTTTTTTTGCTAACAAGCAGTACACTATTTAATGCATTAATTATTTAAAAGGAAAAATTCATTTGGCCATAAAATTTAGCTAGAATGATATTTTACCTATGTTATTTTACTTTTTTTGAATATTTTTATCCTTTTAACTTTAATACATTTTAACTAAAAAATGAAAAAAAATCAATTTATTTTAAAATAAAAATAATATTATAATTTTTTTAAATTTCTGGCCATTTAGGGCCCGTTTGGATTGACTTAAAAAAAGTAGATTTTAAGTAAAAAATAATAACTTTTAAGTCAAAAAATAAAAAGTAGGGGGAGACCTACTTTTGGTTTTTGACTTATTTTAAGTCATTATTGACCTTGCCAAACACTTCTCAACTTATTTTAAGTTTTTTTTTTTTATATTTGTCAAACACTTTCAGAAGTCAAAAATTAACTTAAAAATAAGTTTAACCAACTTTTAAGCCAATTCAAACAGTCTCGTAGCCTTACCCTATTTAAAAAGATATCAAATAAGAGTGTAAGTGAGTTTTCAATCTAAAAAGAAAAAAAGCATGTCTTGTTATTTCTTTTTCAGAATTTTTACATTGGGAAACATGTATAATCAGTGTATAGCCTGACATTATTTTTGTAGATTAATTAAAAGTAGGAAATTGGAACTTGGAAAAATTGAAGAAGAAAGCAATTATTCCACTGGACTAGCTGATAGATTAAGAACCTGGTATCATATGGTACGGTATAAAAAAAATTAATTTCATAATTTTGATTTTTACCTTTTAAAAATATTATTCAATTTGTTTTAATTTATTTAATATTATTTAATTTTGACACAAAGTTTAAGAAAAAAACAATTTTTTTTAAAGTCTAAAACAAGTCGTAGATGCGTAGGTGACTATAAATCATCTAATCAAGGGTAAACGAAATATTTTTCAATTAAATTATTACTATAGAAACTTGTCATTTTTTAAAAATAGACTTAAAAATGTTACATAAATTGAAACGGAGTGAGTAATATATCATTACCATGCTCTTTCTAGTTTAATGTAAATGAATTATTGGCGTATGACACACCCTTAAAAAAATATTTTAAAATATTAATTAAAGGCTAATTTGTCAATATTGCCTTTAATTCTTCCTAAACTCTTCTTAAAAAGTAGAGAGATAGTCATTATTTGGGATATAAAAATTAGTTGAAAATTCCTTTTAAAAAATGATAATTCTAGAAAAAAATAAACATATTTTTAAATGTTGAAAAATTTATTCATTTTGGATCATAAAAAATTATCAACAGTTCATTTATATTAAACTAGAGGGGATATTAACTTAATTCGATATACTTCAATATTTTACGATATGATAAATTGATAATTATAATTTATTTTATTTTAATTTACATATACTTATATAATAAAAGTTGTAATTTTAACTTTTAAAAAGTATCTTAATTAAGTATATGATACTAACACCTTTTACGCATGTAAAAATATTCAGCCTGGTAATTCTTTAGGATTAATAGGTGTAGGAAATTGGAAATTGGAACTAATTGGAAAATAAGAAGAAAAAAACAATTATTCCAACAAAACCTGTTGAAAAGAAAAAGGTAAGATCTTTGATAAGACCCTACAGTGTTATTAATGAATATATATATATATTTTTTATTTTAAACACTAAGTACTCGTGATTAGACAGAATATGACATAACTTAAAATTATAACTTCAGATAAAACATTATTTTGATAGAAAGTTAATGCATAATTGACTATTATCGCATTTTATGTGAGAGAAGTAAGAGACGTCTACATTCATATACAGTTCGTTACACATTATGTTATAATTATATTGTATTCACATGATCTTCGATAAGGAAAGATATATTTTTTTTATGATAAGGGAAACCCGCAGCCGCTACCCTTTGGATGCGCACAGGGTAAAACCCCCGCTCTTATGCAATAGCTCGCAAACCACATAGGAGATGTAACCCGCACTAGACAAGCCCGGTGCGACGAGCTCGACCCAGAAGACAAACCCCTTGCTTTCGCTGGCAAAGAGTTTCGAACTTGAGACCTCCAACTTGGAAGTCCTAAGCCCAAACCACTGGCCCACCCCGAAGGATCGATAAGGAAAGATATTGTATACACCTGAATACATATATTCGACTAGGTTTTGAACACCATATTATACTTTGAAATATAGCAAAATCTCACTATTGTTATTTGGGAAAATTGTATATAATAACAAACTATTAATTCAAATTAAATGCTATAAATATAGTTTGATTTAATTGTACCTCATAGCAAACCATTGTTATTTCACCTCTCTCCTGGTGAATCTCGCTCGCCACTCTCGTTCTCTTCCTCGCCTCTCTCGTTTTTTATACAAACGCAAGTGTATAAAGTGCGTTTGTGTTTGTATAAAGCGAGAGAAAATTGTATATATACATATATTTTCGTTTCTCTCTCTCCCCTCTCCCAGATCTAGCTCGCCACTCTCCCAGATCTCGCTCCCTCACTCGCCTCTCTCACTTTATACAAAAAACACAAATTTTATAAAATGCGTTTGTGTTTGTATAAAGCGAGAGAAAATTGTATATATACATATATTTTCGTTTTCCTCTCTCCCCTCTCCCAGATCTCGCTTGCCACTCTCTCAGATCTCGCTCTCTCACTCACCTCTCTCACTTTATACAAAAACGCAAATGTATAAAATACGTAAAAATTGTATATATACATATATTTTCGTTCCCCTCTCTCCCCTCTCCCAGATCTCGCTCGCCACTCTCCCAGATCTTGCTCGCTCACTCGTCTCTCTCACTTTATACAATTGATCTTATTGTATATGTATACCAAAGCATATTATACAATTGCTTTCTTTTGTATATGTATAGTGAAATATACATATTTATGTTTGTTATGGAGCGCAATTATCCAAACTTTGCTATAGCACACAAATATGAATTTTGTGTTTGCTATATGTGAAAGTTGCTCTTTTTATTTTTCGTAAAAAATGGATACTAATACCGCTATTTATGAAATTTTCTCATTTATAAATTAAACAAAACTTTGGTTTTGGACTGTTGGGCTGATTTCCGACATTCAGTGCCAGCCTCAAGCTAATGGGCTGGGCTACAAAACCATAACAAAAAAAAGCCCAATTAGTTCTTGGTTTTGTTTTTAGAATATTTTCGGGGAGCCATTTGGTTAAATGGGTCCGAGAAGAATAGAGTGTATATCATGAAAAATTACTTTATCTATTATCCTTATTTAGAATCTGGTTCCTAAAAACGTAGTAAGCCGTGATCAACAGAATTAACAAGACACGAATTTATCATGGAAAACTCTTTGTTGAAAGGAGTAAAAATCACGACCTACATCGTGTAGGCTTTAAACCACAAATCTCCACTAACTTCTCAAGAGCAATGTTTCAGATTACAACTCGACAATTTAAGGAACTAACTCTAGTACCTCAACTCAACAATTCACTCAAACTATTCTAGCAACTTTCCAAGAAGTCAAACTGGCTTCCTGTTACAAACTTCACTCACACAACTACTCTCATCAATTTAGGAATTATTCCTACTAAACAATAACCCTAGAACAACATCGACTACAATCTCAATAATTAATAGAAGCTAATACAACATCGACTATAAGTCTTTAAAGAAAAGAAGACTAAGATTAGAAGTAAGATTAACTAGTTGAAAAAATAATGTATAAATCGACACTATAATAAGAGTTGAGAACTTTAAACTTAACGACCATCATTGTGATCTCTCTACAAGGGAATTGTTATTTCTAATTGTCATTTATTACTATTGTTGATCATTATTGTCGACCATCATTGATTATCACAATTAGCTACGAGCCTACGACCCTCATCATCAATGTTTACCAACCACACCACAATTAATCATTATCACCAATAATTATTACTTACAATCACCATTATCAACCATCAATCACGAAACCTTATCTTTAATCAATGCACATAACCATTTAGCTATCAATATCACCAATCACAATAAAGAAACACACGAGAAAAAAAAATACTAATTTTAGATTTTCTATGAAAAAAAAGTATTCCAAATAAGAATTTATTTTGAATCACCAAAAATATAATACTTAGTATGAAACACATCTTTCAAATATTTTATACAATACAAATTTAAATTAGTCAGAATCGAAATATGAAATGAAAACATAATCCAACTAACAAGCTAGAAAAAGCTTGGACCATAACAAAGCAAACCAAGAAAGAAAAAAAAAATGGCAATCCTCTTTACACCATTTTCATACTCTTTCTTCCCCAAAAAATCCAATTCCAATTTCTCCACCATTAATGGCTCTGGCTATAATTTTAACAGCAGTAACCCTTTTCATTCTTCTGCTGTTTGTTCTTCTCAAATTTCTCAACAGCCCCAAATTTCTTCACAAACCCCATCACCAATCTTGATTGATAAATCTTTTTTATATGTATCTGAAGCTAAATCTGAAAATGAGTTGTGGGCTGCTTCTTGTCTTCGTGTTAGGACTTTCTATGGCTTTCACCATGAAACTCTCAACATAGAAGTGAGTTTGTTGATCTTTATTGCCCCTTTTTTTATTTATTAATAGCTAAATTTGTTTACTTTTTGTTAATGTAGTGTTGGATTTCACTTTTAAGTGTAATTGATGTAAGAATTTGTGGATTTTTGCAGTATTGGACTTTAAAGTTAATATCTTTATTGTTGATATTTGGTTTCCTATCTGTTGTCTGGTATCCGCATTGGAGCTTGATTAGTTTAATCCTTATTAGTATTGGATAGGGCCCATCAGGGATGATACTCTCTACCAAGGATTTTTCCATCTACATCCTTTGGTGGTGAGAAAAATGTTATCTTTGTTTGACTAGCATGTTAATTGTAGTTTCTTGGTCCATTTTTTTTTACTTTGCCCTTTTTTCTCCATAGCTAAGTTTAGTTACTTATTGTTAATATAGTGTTGAATTTCAGTGGAATGGATGTAAAAATTTGTGGATTTTAGCTGCACAACACTATTGGACTTTAAAGTTAATAACTTTATGAGTTAGGGATTAAAACACACCTGAATTATTCCGATTTTTCGAGTTTCAGAGTTTGCTATTTGGATCATCACCACCTATTTATCAAAACACACTTCAAGTAGCAATTGTTTCCTTTTATTAGCTGAACGATGATGATATTTCAAGGAGGAAAAAGAAACAACTCATAATTGAGGTGTGTTTTGATAAGTTGTTGGTACCTAATAGTTCAGCTATGAATCTTGAAAAATAGTGATGCTTTAGTGTGTTTTTGACCATAGTTGAGGTTCACTTTTTTTCCTTCCTTTTGCCCTCTTTTTCTCCATAGCTAAATATATTTACTTTTTGTTAATGTTGTATTGAATTTCAGTATGGTTGATGTAAGAATTTGTGGCTTTTGCATTTAAAGAAACTATATTTATGTAGTTTCTTCTGATTCTGCTTAATGATGTTGAATTTTATTGTGATTGATGTAAGAGTTTGTGGATTTAGCTGCAAAAGATTATTGGGTTATTTACTTTTGGACTCAACAATGGCCATTCCTAGTTCAGTTTATGGATGTTTCTTGTTTCTTCTTTATCAAAGAATTGTTAAAGTTAGTATCTTTATTGTTAGTATTTGGATTTTGTTGTAATTTATGTGAGAGCTTGTGAATTTGTCTTAAGAAGAATAGTCGAAATCAATCTTTATAGTTTATCCAAAAAAAAAAATGGAAAAAGAAATAAAGCTCCTTTTGCATTTAGTAGTCGCATAGTTTCTTATTCTCCAATGTATATTATTATTTGTTGCTTCATTTGCCTTATATCTTACTATTTTTCTGTCATATTTTCTTTTAACCCTCCTTTGATAACTTCTCTTTTGAGCCGAGGGTCTATCGGAAACAATCTCCCTACCCCTTAAACCCTTAAAGGTAGGTGTAACGTCAGGGTACATCCTACTCTTCTCATACCTCACTTGTGGGATTACACCGGGTATGTTGTTGTGTTGAGTTTTATTGTAATTGATATGACCTTTCCAGGATTATTGGGTTTCTTCTTTTATTTATCCAAGAAGTCTTATTTTTACTTCCTTTCTGTATATTTTTGTGGCAATATCTGTTCCAGTTAAAGAAAAATGTTATCTTTGTTTGACTAGCTGGCCATCATCATTTTCAAGATATGCGTAAATCTGCTAATATTTTCTCATCTTGTTTAAAGTATATACTGATTGTTATATCCTCCTTATCAAGTTCTATTAGGATCATACAAAGTACCTGACTGAACGTGAGTTTGAAGCATTGACGGAACGTATTGCTGGGAAAAGGGTCGGCTTTGGAAGAGTTTCTTGCATCAATGCCACCCTTCCATTTTCAGAAGTCTCAAATGTTGCATATGATTTGAGTACTTCTTGTAAGGTGAGAATCTTTACACTTTGGTTTCTTTCCTTCTTTACATTTTCCGTCCTTGGGAAATCATCTTTAATTGTGATTACGTAATCTCCACACCGTTATTGCTTGCATCTGTATTAAGAGTCAAGTCCAACTGTACTTTTATGCAATACTATTAAATTTTTTTAGTTTCCATTACTTGCAGTTTTCTCATGATAACGCGGATCTAGTTGTTGTCGGGACCCTGGACGTTAACCAGTGCATCAGACTTCCAGATGAAATCACAGGAATGAAACCAAAGGTATCATTAGATACCTTCTCGTTTATTTTGTGTATTCTTTTCTTTTAATGCATTTGTCGTTGATGTGAGATTTGCAGTGCTTATTGCTAGCATATGTAGATAAACAAATCTCTTTGTATAAGTAATTATATCATTCTACTGCATCTAAACAGGGAATCGGAGCTGATTTTGCTAGGGGATACTTGAGTAATGTATGCGTTGCTGGAGAATTGCAAAGAAATGGCCTCGGCTACGCTCTTATTTGTAAAGCAAAGACAGTTGCTAAAGACATGGGTACTTGCTCTTCTTTAGATATTCCTCAGCCTTACCATATATAATGTGTGGACTTGCTTTACCTTGTATAGGTGTACTACAACAATAACTATCCCTCAGTCCCAAACAAGTTCGGGTCAGCTATAGGAATCTTAACTGTTCATTTAAGCTCAACTCATGTCATCGTCTCACCAAATAAAAATAAAGGCCAAACACATACACAGCCCCTTAAACTTGGCTCCATTTTTCATTTTGGCACTCCAACTTAGCCTTGTTCCATTTTAACCCTTGAACTCTATTTTTTCTGTTCCATTTTAACACAAAATACTATTTTTATGATTTCTTTATTTTATATATATTCTTCAAATGCAACTTCTTATTTTAAATCGACACGTGTCAATTAATTTTAGTTAAAAAAATTAAAAATTAACAAAAAAATTTAAAAAATAGACGTGTGCCTGTTAATTTTCATAAAAAAATTAAACATTCGCAAACGAATATAAAATTTTTCAAACAATAATATTATTTTTTGAGATTTCTCTGTATTTTTGCATGAAATTAAATTGACGAAAGTTCTTTGATTTTCTTTCTTAAACATTCAATTAAATTAAATAACACTACTTATTTATTTTTTCTTATCATCTAGGCTATCTAAATTTAACGCAAATACTCACTTTTAATTTTTAATATAAATCAATACGAATAAAAAAACTCATCTCCAATACGAGTAAAAAAAGACTCTTGTTCATTGCTAATAACACTACTAAAAAATGTTGAAACTCGATTGACTTTATTAGGTTGACGGTGATTTTTAAGAAAGAAAACCAACACAATTTTGTCGGTTATTTTTCACACAAAAATACATAACACTCTTAAAAAGAAATTATTATTTTTTAAAAATAATTATTTTTTGTTAATTTTTAATTTTTTAACTAAAATTAACTGACACGTGTCGATTTAAAATAAGAAGTTGCATTTGAAGAATATATATAAAATAAAGAAATCATAAAAATAGTATTTCGTGTTAAAATGGAACAAAAAAAATGAAGTTCAAGGGTTAAAATGGAACAAGGCTAAATTGGAGTGCCAAAATGAAAAATTGGGCCAAGTTTGAGGGGCTGTGTATGTGTTTGGCCAAAAATAAAAGTAAATAAGTTACATATAAATCCCCTAACAAGACTATAACTTATTCTCAACTAGCAGATGTCACCTATATGGATCTTTTTCTTCCATTACGATTTACGCCCTATCTCTAGCTAAAGTCTACATTGATTCCAAGAAATTGTAGGTCTTTCTAGACAACTTCCCTGTATGAGGTTTTAGGTTTTGCTTGTCCTCTTTTAATAAACCACCTAGTTTCACACCTACAAACGGGTGCATCTGTAGGTCGGATGTGTGCTACTTGCATCTTCTAGCGAATGTGGTATCTATCATGAGGATTCATTATGATTTGTAATATGTATATTTGCAACCCTCGTCCTTTGCCCGGGCTTGAGGTCGGCAATGTGAGCAAGCTCAAACTGACCGACTTACCTTATATATGTTGTGTATCTGTGTATATGTACAAAGCACAAACTATTGTTGGCCAGTATTTTTCTCTACCAATTCTTGAGCTTCTAACTGTCTATCTTGGGATAGCTATTACAGTACTAAGTTATTCTTTTCGCGTTTTTTTTTACAGGAATAAGTGATCTATACGTCCATGTTGCCATCGACAACGAGCCAGCAAAAAAGTTGTACATAAAGTGTGGCTTTGTACAAGAGAACGAGGAACCTGCGTGGCAAGCAAGGTTCTTAGATCGACCTCGAAGACTTCTCTTGTGGACAGATCTCTCCAATTCTTCTGATGTTTCAATGTAAAATGTACACAAAATTCTGTGTTTTCACTCAAGAAAAGGAAAAAGGCCCTCCAAGAAATCTCACATTGTATCATTTTCTTGTAGATTCTTAATGTATCATTGTGTCCATCTTTTTACAGTCATAAAGAAAATGTATTCAATGTAACTTATTGTATTATAACTTTTGACAATCATATTAAACTAGTTCTATGTCTTGAATAAAGTCTTAAATATCATTGAGAGGTTTTATGTGGATTATATTGTCTACAAATTTGTCTATGAATTATGATCACTTGCTAGCATCATTAACCACCTTTGTCATCACAATCGTCACTGTCATTGTCAACCATCATTACCGTCGCCAATCTGACATCTTAAACACCATTAGCAACCACCAACACTGTCAACTCATACACTCAGTAGCTTTCAGTACACCTATTACTTTTGTCATTATAATTATATTTGTTGTCACCACTAGCACCATCACTATCATCGCCGTCGCCACTTCCATCCCAGTATCAACCACTATTAGTATTGCGGTCAATTTCTACTACCAATCATCTCCACCTGCATAACTAGTACTATCACCAATGTATCTTCAATTACTACACATTCTTCAACTATCACCCATCACCATCAACATCGTCAACTGCTAACATCAACCAACTTTATAATCACAATCACCATTATCATTATACCAATCACTACAACATCAACCACCTTCGTCATCACAACTATTACCATCACCATTACTAGCGACCAACATCAACCATTACTATCCACTAACACCAACAATTACTACTACATCACTATATACCATTTCACCATCATTAGAAACTTTATCAGATATGATTTTATTTTATCAAATTTATAATTTTTTCTAAAATTTAATTTTTTATTTGAAATAAACATGAATTTTTTTAAGTTACCAATTAAAGAGAAAAGTGAGGGATCTCCCTCCTCTTTTAACAAAAAAATTTCAATTTCTAAATCTTGAAAACTAAAATCAAATCCCCAGTCTTTTTTTCCACCATGAAACAAAGGAAGAATCTTGATGTTTCATCTACTGATAGCAAAACCAACATACCCAAATCTTCCAAAAACAATAAATTCACACACCCTTTATTGAAAAAAGTTTTTTTCTTGTGTTTGTTCGTCAGATTTGTTAATGCTTTTTTGGTCCAAACATATTTCAATCCAGATGAACACTGGCAAGCCCTTGAAGTTGCTCATCGAATCTCATTTGGGTTTGTGTTTTTTCACAATTCTTCAGGTTTTTTTTGTTAATTTTTTTGATTACTGATTTGGGGATTTTTTTTTGGCAGATATGGACATTTGACGTGGGAATGGGAAAAGGGTATAAGGAGTTATCTTCATCCAGTGATATTTGCTGGATTGTATAAAGTTCTTGCTTTTTTTCATCTTGACAAACCTTGGTTTATGGTAATTATGAGTTTTTTTTTTCAGCTTTGTTTGACTTGATTAATGTGAATTGAATCTGAAAAGATTGATACTTGATTGTGTATTTCTGCAAGAATTGCACTTTATTGTATTTTTGTGTTGTCTCATAGTGTGACAATGTAAATGGATATGTTGCTTGGATGATTCAAAGATGCTGCCAGGTGTGTGTCGGATCCTTCAAAGTATGTGCATTTTGGAGGATCCAACATGAGTGCGGCATTATTTTTGGATAGTCCGAGCAACATAGAACCTCAATATATCTTTTTTTTTTGTTCTAGCTCATTCAGAGGAAACAGCTATTAATTCTAATAGTTTTCCTCTGTCTTTAGTTTATCATCTCGTTTCGTGACTGAAATCCATAAAAGAAAATAGTGCAGATGTTCTCACATTTTTTTCTTACTTTATTGTGGTCTGTATGTGGTGTTTGGGAATGCAGAAGCATGTGGTGTCAATCTAATAGGCTTTATGAAACTAGAAATTTTAGGAAGTGAATGGAGATGATGAGATTGGTTATTGATATTACTCATCCGTTCAATTCTGATTACCGTACTTCCTATTTTGGGTTATCCACAGTTTTAGTGTATTTTCTTAAGAAAGATACATTTTTCATACATTATTCACTACTTGAGTAAATATCTTTCTACAGAAAAGGTATCCTTAGACACTTCTTCGGGCTCTTAATATGTGTGAAGTAGGGAGTACCAATTTTACCATTCATTTACCGGTAATTTCCTTGGCAATACTCTGGAGTACACATTGTAGACATCTTATCTCTGTTACCGGACTATCCATTTGCCATACTTCAAATGCAAAACAGTGCAACTAAAAGTAAGATTTGGTATATGCATCTTTTTGATGGAGATTTTTTCTCTTGTCTGTTTGCATTTTTGCTCATTTAGTTTCATTATTGATAGTTGCTATTATACGCGTATGCATTAGATGTTCTTTCCCATGGTGCTTAACAAAGTCTCAATTCTTCTCAGATAAGGACTCCACGACTGCTGCAGTCAATATTTTCAGCTTTTGGGGACTTCTATTTGTTTAAGCTCTCTCAAGAGATATTTGGTGACCGTGTTGCGAAATTCGCGGTATCCTTTTCCTTTGTAACGCATACCATTTTCTTGATCCTGCCTTTTGTTATTTTCTTTTTGTTACTTGAAGATCCGCAAGTGCTCGTGCTCTATTTAGTGTTTGTACATTTAATTGCTGATGTTTCACTCCAATATCGTTGATGCTGAAGTACTTGATCTATCTGCAGCTTTTTGCCCAGTTGACAAACTGGTTCATGTTTTTCTGTATCACACGTACTTTATCCAATAGTCTGGAGACTGTTCTTACTGTTGTGAGCCTGTACTACTGGCCTTGCATTAGACCAACTGCTAGTAAAATTTCTCGGGGTTCTAGAAAATGGGGTTTAGCTACAGCTGCATTAGCATGTGCAATCCGACCTACAAGTGCCATTACATGGATCTATATTGGCCTCCTAGAGCTGTACCTGACACGTGATAAGCTGAAATTTGTTCTTCTTGAGGTGATTCCTATTGGGTAAGTATCATTACTTCTCACGATTACGTCATGCTATTTTTTAAGATATGCAATTGCATTTTATTAACTAGGTAAGCTGAGGGTCTAACCGAACCCAATAACAGGATCTATGGTCGTACACCATTGCTAGCTGAATCCCTTCTATCTTTAGAGTAAACTGTATATTAAAGATTTGGTGATATGAATCAGTATGACCATTCAGTTTCAAGTGAAGTTTCACTATCCCTTGAAACTTATCCAAGCTAATTGGAAAAGGTTTATTCATTTTCTTTTTTGGTTTTTTCAATTTCCACATCTGTATTCTATCATACTTGAAACTGTTCATGGTTTCTCTTGCTTTAAAAGAGATGATGTAGACATGAATGTAGGAAAGGAGCACCTGTAAAACCACACATTGTCTTCAGTGCTTTGCTCTCATCCATGAATTTTTCTGATTTGGGAGAATTCATAGAACTCCTATTTGTGTTTTCAGTTGATCTATTGTTCTTCAAACTATAAAATTACATACTCACAAAATCTTTTACCTCTTCTAACACTTGAGTCAGGACATTAATTATGGGACTTACATTTCTGGTGGATCGCTGGATGTATGGCACTTGGGTCCTCGTGCCTTTGAACTTTCTGAAGTTCAATTTTCTCTCTGCTGGTGGAGACTATTATGGAACTCATGTGTGGCATTGGTACTTCACTCAGGGTTTTACTGTTATGGTCTTCACATTCTTGCCGTTTTCGCTTGCTGGCATTTTCAAATCTAAGCAGTGGAAATTATCTGGTCTAATTGCTTGGTGTTTGGCAATTTATAGCTTGTTGGGTCACAAAGAATTCAGGTATTTGTTCAGATTAAATATGTCTCTCTGTCAAAGATGATTATAAAAAAAAAAAAGGCAACCCGGTGCACTAAGCTCCCTCTATGTGTGGGTTCGGGGAAGGGACGGACTACAAGGGTCTATTGTACGCTGCTTTCTTGCATTTCTGCAAGAGGTTGTTTCCGTGACCTCTTGGTTACATGACAACAACGTTATCAATTACACCAAGGCTTCCCTTCAAAGATGATAATAGTCATTAAGCTTTATGTTCTGTAATAACTTCCATGTCATAGGTGTAGTTGAATGAATAGTTGATTGATATTCTCTAAACTGTCCAAAAAACAGGTTTGTCCTCCCTGTGCTTCCAATAGCTTTAATGTTCTCTGGGTACTGGTTGGCAACAATTGGAGGGCCTGATAAGTCTAACGGCCGAGGTAAAAGATCTCCAAGCAGTCATGATAGGTGCTCAGGAAAATTACAACTGGCCGTTCTGTTCTTAGCAGTTAGTAATATTCCGATGGCATTTTACATGAGTATGGTTCATCAGGTATCTCGACATCTGACTTTCTTCTCACCTTTTGCAAAAGCAATATTTTCTTACAAAAGTTCGATGCCTAGTTCTCTTTCCTTTTTCTTTTGCTCGCGTTATAGCATCAAAACTTTAAATTTCTGTGGAACTTATTATCCTATCTGTAACCTCTTTCTACAGAGAGGGACAGAGGATGTAATGAACTACCTCTCCGTAGAGGCGGACAGTGGGAAAGTGAAAAGTGTCCTTTTCTTTACACCGTGCCATGCCACACCTTACTACTCAACTCTTCACCGTAACCTTCCTATGCGTTTCTTAGATTGCACACCAAGGTATGCACTATATGCTGCCAATGTACTGTGAATGTCTAACCGTCTCTGGCTATACTGTTTTTGTTTTGTTTCAACAGAATTGAACCTTTGTTTATTCCTTTCTGCAGTGACGAGAAAGGAGCTCTAGACGAGTCTGATCAGTTTCTGGTGGATCCAGCTGGTTTTGCAACAGAATTTGCTAAGAATTGGTCTATACCTAGTCACATTGTGCTCTTTGACTTTCAGGAAAAACTACTGAAGGACTTTCTAGCTTTTCATAATTTCGAAGAGGTTGGTTGCTTTCTTTCGTCTTGATCTACTTCTATAACAGTTTATTTTCTCTTTTTTTTTTGTGTGTGGAAAAAGTGGGAGTGCAATGTGCTCATTCAAGTATGTCCGTGTGATTGACAGATAAAACGGTTCTTCCATGCTCACTTCAAGGTGGATCGAGAGCTTCAGGCATCTGTTGCTGTGTATACACTGAAAGGCCAGTGATTCTGTCCTTGATGAGCAAAATAATCTAGAAATTTTGTTTAACTATCCTAGGTGTAAATTTTTTCTAGTATCATTTACCTTTTGATTTATATTTCCATTCTTTTTTCTTTTGTTCCTGAAGAGAATGGATAGGAGTTTCAGCTATTTAGCGGAAATTTTGAAATTTTGTACACATGGTTTGATTAAATACAATTCTGTAAGAAACGCCAAAGGAAAAAGTAGGAAATATATGGAAAGAAGAAAAGATTATAATTTTGACTCACTGACTTTTCTTGCCTCTACGTCCATGTTTTAATTCCCTTTAATACCTGTTTCGTATATCTGATTGTGTATCATATCAAGATATTTATGTTGGGATTATGATATGCATACATATACTTCCTCTTTTCCAAAAAGAATGATACTATTTCTTTTATAAGCCCTCCCAAAAAGATCAATATTTCTAAATTTGGAAACAATTTAACTTGAACTTTTCCTTTTACCCTTGATGATAAGCTTTAATAGCTGAGGATGTGATCCTTCATAGGAGGGTGTGGAGATCAAGGATTATGATAGAAGGTTAGTAGGTAGTTGATTTGCTTTGCTTTCCCATTCTTGGAGTATTAGTATTAAACTTGTATTCTCGTATCCTTAGATTTCTATTTCTATTGGTTGATTCTTTAGCCTTGATTATTGTATTTTTTTGTTGCTGTCTGTTTTGAGCCGAGAGTCTATCAAAAACAACTTTTCGACCTTTTTAAGGTGGGGGTAAGGTCTACGTGCACACTATCCTTCCCAGACCCCACTTGTAGGATTACATTGGGTATGTTGTTGTTGATGACTAGCTTTTATAGCCACACAATCGTTATGGTAGATTTAAGATCACAAATTTCAAAAGTTCTCCTTTATTTCTTAAACTCCCTGCCCAGTCAAACTATGTTGCATAAATTGAAAGGGAGAAAATATATGTTTTTAGGGGTCGTTTGGTAGAGTGTATAAGAATAATGCAAAATATAGTGTATTAGTAATGCTTGTATTAGTTATGCTTGCATTAGTGATGATGAGAATTTTTTTATGCAATGTTTGGTTTGGTGTACTAAAAATATTATGCATTACATAATTTTTTTAGAAAAAATATTTGTTTACAAAAATACCCTCCACAAGTATAGTGGAAAGGATGTAAAAAAAGTTTTTGAGGGCAATTGTGTCTTTAATAATGTTAATGCATGCATTAGAACCCATTGCATTACTAATTCATAGAAATAGATGGCATTAGTAATACACAATAGAGTGTATTACTAATACAAGCATTAGTTGTCCATAGGTTAGAAAAGTGTACTAATGCATAGAAATAGATGGTATTAGTAATACACTCTTCAATACACAATAGAGTGTATTACTAATACAAGCATTAGCTATGCATAGGTTAGAAAGTGTACCTAACAAGGTACTAATAATAATCAAGCTAATGCAAGCATTATTTTCTCCAATACACTCTACCAAACGACCCCTTAGTGTGTGATGCGATGCATACATGTGAGTACATCAGTTCATGTGAACTACAGTGGCTAGAACTTCTTCCCTGGTTTGGTTTGAATTTGACTTTGAACATCTGTAATTTAACCGCAATTCCAGACAGGACCAAGTTTTGGTGTTGCTTTATGAGAACGTGAATGTGGTTTCCACATTACTTGAGGAGCTTTAGGTATGAAGGTTAGATAGGAAAGTAGGTATCGAGGTTGAGTGTTGTCGTACTTCTAGTAGTATGATTTAAGTATCATGTAGTCCCCTATACCCCAATGTGTATAAAAATCTGTTGTTGCACTTGTTTTGTTCATCTGCTATTTTGTTGTCTCTTTTTCTTTCTTCCTTTCCTGCATCAATTACATATCTTTTGAGCCGAGGATCTATCAAAAACAACTTCTCTACCCGCAAAGGTAGAGGTAAGGACTGCGTACATCCTATCTACTCAAACCCAACTCGTGAGATTGCACTGGGTATGTTGTTGTTGAGGAGCTTTAGGTGAATTCTTGTAATTAGAAGAATTAATTCATCAAATAGAATAATTATAATTGACTCAAGAAACTGATATCCAAGTGAACAAGGTGAGAAATGAAAAATCATAAAGGATTGAAGCAAACAATACGATCAACAAACATGTAACTTATTAGAAAAACAAGAACACGATATGTAACTATTAACAGATCTGACAACTTTGAAGTTGCTAAATACTAAAACCTATACATGACAAAAAAACTCATGTGAAAAATATGCTGATGCCACAAATCTTTATTAAGATTAGCTTTTGTAATATTGGAGCTCATATTTTGTAAATGAAGTAGAGAGTGTCAGCATTTGGTTAATAGTCATTGACCACATTCTGTATCGCTGGTAATCATCCATCATGTCTAGCTTGATGACTCCCCTGTTTGTTGTTAGCACAATAAGATAGCAGCTATCAGTTTCCACTCCATTTGAATCCTTATACAGCTCGGCATGTAGGTCTAATACGACACCTACAATCAGATGTGGAGGTGTTCATAAATTTGTTAACTATCTAATTAGCATAACAGAAAGCATTGCCACCAATTTAATATGAAAAGTGCAAGAAATTCTAAGGTAAAGAAACAGTAGTGAATACAAGGACATACTTTCCGTTTGACTTGAGAAGGTCTTCAACATAGTTGGCTTCCTTGTTCTTAGGATAACCTGTAACATAAGAATTAGAACTTAAATTTTGTATTTGAACACATCATCCTGAGATCTTGTCCACGAGTTTTGGTTGTGGTTGAGGTATGTTTTGATAAATATCTGGTGATAATAGTTCAGGTAGGAAACACGCAAAAACATTAAACTTCGGGTGTGTTTGACCATTAACTTTTAAAGCAAAAAAAAGAAGAGAAAGGTGGTTTAGTTTTTTTTTTTAAATCGTTGTCATTCTCCTTGAATTATGACGCTGCTATGTTGTTGGAGCAAATGTATACAGTAGGTAATGCATGATTATCAGCTGAAGAGATATTAATGTTCACACCTTGGCTTCACTATTTAAGACAATGGACACCGACCTTAGCTTGGATCTTCCTGTTCCACATAGCAAAACACAAAAAAAAGCATCAGCTGATGATCCAACAACAGATTTTTTTTTGAGAATCGAAACTTCTTTTTTTTTCTTTTTTCTTTTTTGCATTAACAATCATTTCCTTGTACAGCTGTCACTACTGAATCTGCAAAAACCATATATTGGCCCCTCTCCGGATGTGCTTATTGCAGTTATTTTCTGTCCAGACAACAACAACATACCCAGTGTAGTCCCACAAAATAGGATCTGAGGAGGATAGAGTGTACGCAAACCTTACCCGTACCTCAAAGGTAGACAAGTTGTTTCGATAGACACTCGACTCAAGAAAAAACAACTGATGGTAATTGAAGTACAAGAAACAATAGACTGTAACAGATATCAAAGGACATGTATGGTAAAATTATTAGTTATCGAGAAATAGACAATTAGACATACCTTCTGATTTTTCAATATAGAGGTCTGCCCCCTTGGAGAGAATTGATCTGCATTTCTCGTAGTTAAAGTTGTAGTCGTTGCTATCTTCAATTGGGAGAACTGGTGTGCTTCCATTTAAAATATTCTTGTAGCCAGATCTTGCTTTGAGTGTTTCTGCTCCTCTGAGTGCTGAGACAGTAGTGGTGCAAGTCCAAATAGGTGAGTTTTACTTGCAATTTAAGATGAGACTAACAGAGGCTGAGTTGGTTCCAAATGACACAGTTTTGTTTATATACTTCCTTTCAGCAGTTTTTTTTTTTTTTTTGTCTTTTTTTTAAAACCTAAGTCATGGCGAACACACCCATGTTGGGTGTTGATTTCATGATACCACATTGTGGTCCTTTCAGCAGAGTCAAATCCAGTTGTTGGATGATAAAACATTTCATTCTTTGAACTCCTCAAGCTTGCTCAGTTGAAGCACATATAATTCTATTATAAAGGTTAGTTCTTTCTAGTTTCCGAACAACTGATATACAAAAAATTTGCCTTGACTTTATTTCTTCTAGTAGCAGCTTGATTTTTACTTTATGCTAAGGAAGCTTTGATTGTTTTATTTTGATAGCTGCAGTTAGATTCTAGATCTGAATTGTTAAAGAGTACAAGTAGAAGTAAGATTCTATCTGCTTTATTTAAGCTAAGGGTCTATCAGAAACATCCTCTCTATCTTTATGAGATGGGGTAAGGTTTGCGTATACTCTACCCTCCCCAGACCCCAGTTGTGAGATTACACTAGGGGTATGTTGTTATTGTTGATGTACTAGTAGAAGTGAATGTGAACTGTTTAAATCTTCTTATTACTTACATCTCGTGTAAAATGAAAGATGCATGCCAAAAACAGTCATCTTTATGTGTAGCGGCTGCTAAGTTTAGGTTTTCTAACAATTGAGTCATATGTGTAAACACTATGTATTTCAAGAGGTGGAGAGAAGTCATTACAAGTTGTAGCTGCAGCTGTAAGTGTCAGAATGTCGCTTGCACTTGTGCCGGTCATGGCTGAGCCGATCACAGTGCTGATTTGGTCCCGTTTTGCCCCCATAGCTTCTGCCACTTTTGCACATTGTGCTGCAACTAGTGCAGCTGCGCTGGCCACAGCTGACTCCTTGGTACTCCCTGACTGATCATTGTTCAAGTTTTCAGCAGCGATGGCAGCTAAGGCAGCTGCAACACCTGCCACTGATATCGCTGCATGTACTTCAGCCTTCTGTAATCTCTTTTCTTCTTTCCTCTTCTGCTTAATTTCTTTGATCCATTTCTTGATTGACACATTCTTTAGTGGTCCTATTTTCCACGGCATCTGCATGAAACAAGCTCTCCGCACTGAGTTTATTTTCACCATGCTGCTTTAATTAAACCAATAATTAGCTCTGATGATTGAGGTTGATTTATGCCAATGTCCCTTATTTGGGTCACCATTTAGATTTTGTCCTTATTTTTAAAAGTTGTGCAAATATAGCTTTTGGATAATTACTTTCTAGAATACGCTAGACTTGGGTCTAATGTTTTGCAATTATTTACAAATTTCTAGACCGTGTTCTAACTTTTTTCTCATACTGTTGGCTCGTAAGGGATCTTTACGTCGTGGTAAGGTCCATCAGTTGCAAGAGTATACAAGAAAAGGGTCATTTACTAAACAACTGTCTCAAAAAGGGATAACAGGCGAAAATTTCTTGATGATTGGATGATTCTCAACTTACCCATTTTTTCTGGAAATAGCTGTTGTAGTTCACCTCTGGATGCATGGCTTGCTGCATCCATATCCACGACTAACGAAACACATGAAAGTATGTCACATGGGCCTTTTCTGTGAAGAATCTGTGGTGATAATGCACAAGAGTTTGTATTCTATTTCTTACCTTGACATCGTTGGATTTCCATGGTGGAATTGAATTATCTGCATCATCCATCTTCATGCTCTTTTCCATTTTCTGTGATACCAATATGATATATTAATACGAAACCTCAATATTTTGTTACTATATATGTTAGACATGATTTCACAACAATTACTTACAGGAAGAGGAGGTTTATTGTCAATGTTTAAATTCTTGATTGAGTTTTCATGTAGAATGAGAGCTTGGTCTTGCATCTCCGGCTGGAACGCTTGAACTGCAAAGTTGCACCAAGTGCGCGAAAGGAAGTCCATCGTCTCGGAATGTGCTTGTGAGATTGTTGGATTTGAATCAAGATCCATCTTTCTCTTCTTTTTTTTCAACCAAGACTGAACAATTGCTCTACAGTTGTTGTAAGGTGAGTGAAATTTTGATAGAATGCTAAATACACTTAAGAGAGATATAAATAGATATGAATTAGATAGAAAGCTTAAAAGTGTTAAATCTCCTCTTATTCTGAGCTAATTTGTTGTTTTATCATCATAGGGTCCATATAACATCTATAAAGTGGCAATTCATAGCTTTATTATGAATACAAAGCCAAGCCAGCCTCCATGAATCATTAATCCACCTTTTACTTTAAGATAACAGTTTTTAAAAGTTTATTTTGGTATCTAATTCCAAAAATGCATGTGTGAATACGAGCCGAGGGTCTATTGGAAACAACCTCTCTATTTCTACGAGGTAGGGCTAATGTCTGTGTACACTCTACCCTCTCCAGACCCCATATGTGGGATTACACTGGATATGTTGTTGTTGTAGCATGTGTGGGTATGAGATCTTGAAAAAAAAGCTAAGTTTTCTTTTCTTTCTATTTTTGATAACGTGACATCTGAGATAGCTTGTGCATACTTCGACTATTCCAATGGATACCTGCTACCTCTATAGGTAACGAATAACTATGCCCTCTAATTCTTAGGAAGATGGGAAGAGTTTATCAAGTACTTTTTGTGTATTGAGCTGTGAACCTTGATGAAGGGTATACTTTGAGCAATGGTAAAGTTGTTTCCATGTAACCTATAGATTAGAGGTTTGAGTCGTGGAATCAACTACGGGTTCTTGCTTCAGGATAGACTGCTCATATCACACTCCCTTGAAGTGCTGCCCTTCCCCCTATACTCACATGAATGCGTGATGCTTCGTGCACCATGCTGTTTCTTTTTTTATGATTTTAATTTTAGTTTTACCTACTTCATTAACCGTTAAATCGCTCTCGGGCTCGATATGACTTCACTATGTCCCCTCAACAAAGGCTACCCAAGTAATTGCCTTGATGAGATGTTAGTACAGATATAAAGATTATGAAAAGCTAACCCCTCATGATATTTTATTGTTATAATGATGGTTGTAGAAGAAAGGGGACCCAAAATAAATTTTTGCAAATCAAATACATGTTCTTTAGGAAATAGCCAAAATATTTTCCATTTGAGGATTCTTAACACATGCTAGCCACTATACAAGCATGAAAGCTTGTTGGATAATGAAAATACTAAAGATAAGCTTTCATTAGGTCCCTAATGTTTTTATAACTTTAAATTTGAACCGTGTGTTCAAGCTAAGATCAATTACTTTCTAGATGGCAAAATAGCTAACAAGATAACAAGGAAAGAGTTGTCTTTGGGGCCATCATGTTCTAGTTTTTTTTGTGTGTTGGAATTATGTTGTTGGATGGGTTAGAAGTTATATGAAGATGGATTTGTGTTTCATTTGTTTTTTCTTTAAGAATGTCTGAATCTGAATTATTCAGATCTCAATTATCAAGCATATACCTATGATCATCATTATTCTCAATCACTACCATCGACCACCTTCATTTATAACCACCATCGTGATCACTTTCATCGCTAGCTACTTCTACAATAATTAATTATCGTCAACCATTACCACCACTAGCCATCTTCATTATTGATGGTCTTATTGTACTATAATCACCATCAACCATTATCACTACCAACCGTCTTCACTATTAATGACCTCCACCACTCACCACCTCCGCCACTAGTCTTATTATACAATAATTATAGCCAATCACTGACCAAATAATTATTAATATTCAGACATTTTAATTTTAATAAAAATTAATGATCAATATCGTAATTCAAGTTTAATTAAATTACAGATGGCAAAGATAAATATATCAAACAAGTATAACGAAGAATAAATATAATTTTTTCTGAGAGTACAAAAGTGAATTTAACCTTTTTGTGTAGGATTTATGATAGCTAGTACTAATCATGTTCTAAAACATTATTAACCAAGCATGCGCAGGGCCAACTTTAGGTTATGTTGGTACATTTATATGTATAGTATATATTTTAGGATACTTTTTATGTTATTATACAATACAATAATTATTTAAGAAAATGACTTTTAAAGAACAAGATTAGCTTTTTAGATCATAAAGAAGGTTTATGCAACTAACTCTCCTTTTAAAATTGTATATTGTGTTACACTATATATGCCTTCTGTGAAATAATGGATCTCTAATTTCTTTTGATAGAATACATCGATAACTTTTTAAATTTGTCAGTAAATTAATTTTATTTAAACACTTAAACTACAATTTGCTTTGCTTGAACATCTGAAGATACAATAAATTAAGTGTTCATGATAGATGCTTTTGATTCAAATTTTTTAAAAAGCTTTTGCTTGTGTCCTTAAGCGCTCATTAGAATTAACCATTTAATTAATACGCCACCTCATTTAATTGTACACATTAATCTTAATTAGTCGTAAAACCCCATACATGTTCTAATTGATGCTGATGTGCGTAATTAAAGGATGAGGTTTAACGTATCTACATAATAGATGTTTGTGAGCTAGCATGCACACTTTTTTTCTCTTAATATGAGCACTTTGTCATGCGTTCAAATGTTCAATTAGAATAAACCAATATCTGAGTTTCTAAATGAAATTTACTTACGAGATTGTCGATACATTCAACCATATTTTTTCTTTGTGATATTATAAAATTGTTTAAAGTATATTTTTTGGATTTGTGGGGTTTAATTTTAAAGTGTGATCATTAGAGCTCATGTGATAGGAAGAGTATTTATTAGCTATCTAATGCTAATTTATGTGATTAAAAGGTCCACTTAGTGAAAAAAAATCAATCGTATTTGTAGCCATGCATGAATGTTCCCTCATATCACCAATCTTTTTGTCCCCCATTAATTAATTAATCTAACATAAATTAGTAAGAAATTTTGATGATTAACTAATATTAAGAGAAAGAATCTTTTTCTTTATGAATTCTAAATTTTACTTAATTGGAATGATTAGAAGAAAGCAAGGATTAAGATTTAAGATATCTCTAGGATGAAGCTTTGTAGGAATTTTCTCAATCATGATTAATACTACAAGTAATTATTTCTATATAATTTTCTAAAAGAAATATGTAAAGAGTGGAGTAGCTATAACGTAATAAAAAAGTATATAGTATTAGTGAGATGAATTTTAATCATAGCATTGAAGATTAAAATGCACGTAAAGAAAGAAATTATCAATTTCCCATTATACTCAAGTATGAACATGAATAAATGAATTTAAGCCTAAGTTGCCTTTAGAAATGGACCTTATAATTCGCGAATCTAAAATTTTAATATGAATATTAAATACCAAGTGAAAAAAATAAATTAAAATAATTATTTTTGGGGAAATAAAGATACTAACATTTAAGAGACGAGATGGTTGAAATTTATTACAAGCGTCAGACTATTATTATTGCTAAGAGACGAGATGGTTGAAATTCTTTCACCTTTGATTAAAAATCTCAAGTTTATGAACGTTGAGAATGGTAAACCATCTAATAGGGCATACTCTTTTTAGTAGGCAACTAGGCATAAATTAGAAATTTTCGTCGATTATCCCCTTTTGGACAATTATTTAATAAATGAAGCATCTGTTCATTTCTCTTTCAATTTATAGACCTTTTAGATCGTGGTCTAAAGATTTCTTTTGATCAAACTGAAAATTTTATAAAATAATATTCGCTTATGATCTAACTTTTGTAGATATCAAATGACAATCTAATATTTGTTAGTCTAAAAAATTATATTTGCAAAACTTTTTAAAAATGGACAAATTCAAATAATTGCATAAGAAAGGAATATTTGTATAAATCAACCCACATACGTAGTGAGAATCTAAATTAATCAAACCGGTGTATCATGATACCGAATGCTTAAAGTAAACCAAAGAAGAAGTAAAAAACCTAAACGTTGACCTATGTGGTTTCGTTAATGTAATACATAATAATAATATTTCATGTAACAATATCTACTATCTCACATCAGCTGAACATAACATGTGTTTGATGACTATGTTCGATGCGTATATTTCTTTGAAGACAATAGAGAAATACAAATATCAAATCGATGATAGATGTACTTTTAGACAAAAGGAAAGTTAGGGATGCAAAAATGTTCATTCAAATTTGAATTATTGATAGTGAACATTGAATTTTTTTTATTTTGATTCAGTTTATCATGAAAGGACAGAGAAAAACAACAAGAGGATGTTTGTTCATTTGTATTTCAATATTACAAGGACCGATTATTAAAAAACAAGAAGAACATATACAAAATGAAAGAATTTTTTTTGTGTGGTGTGTATATATGTGTGTGTTAAATTTAGAAGTTTTCTTTTAGAAGAAATTCAAGCAATAATGCGTGATTTGCTCCTAAATTTGATGTGTTTCAATTACATTTCATATTTAGATATACATAATTAGATAGCATGTATCTGATATACATATATCTGGGAACCACAATTTGATAGGATTGATAATATCGAAAACTCAGGGGAAAACAAGTAATTAGCTCTTAAACTAATGAGATTTGTGTCGTCTACCCTAAAAATTTTCTTATAGTTTGTCACAGAATAAGATTAGGGATGAATTTGCTTGTTTAGATATAAAATTTGTCCGTCACTTTAATGCTACCAAAGCGAGATGAGAAAGTTTTGGCCCATTACAATGGTGGGCTTCAAGCAGACTTGTGAAGAAAGTTTTGGCCCATTGCAATGGTGGGCTTCAAACAGACTTGTACAGGCCCAACAAAATATAATAGATATTGTGTTCATGGGCCATTTTACAACCCCATGTTTGAAAAATAGTCATGGAGTATCAAATTCTACGAATGGAAATCCAAGAAACGTCCTGAAAATTTGAAACTTTACGATAATAGCTATTTTTTAGTTCCATAGAGTAAGAAGTGGCTATTTGTGAATATTAGCCCATAGTCATAGGGCGTGCTTCCTCAATGAACTTGGTGTTGTACAATACTGAATAAATCGAGCCAATTTATTCTAGATATTAATCATTTCAAGAAAAATAATTAGAGACACATTTATATTTTGTTTTTCATGTGGTAAAGAATTGGAGCATATTTCACCTAGCTTTGTAATCCCACTTTAGTAAAAGTTGAGGAAACTAATTCTAATTTTACTTTGCTCAAAATCATAAATAGGAACAAAAATTATTTTCTCTATTTTACATAATTTTCATAATTTGGTACTATAGGACCTGTATTTTCATGTTAGAGTTTTGATATTATCTACATCAACTAATTTGCCAATAAAATTATATTTGAGAAATGCTTTGCTGTTGTCTAATAACACTTTAATTAGTTGTTGTATATACAACCTTAGATATGTAAAAGACAAAGAGTTTAACTTGTATACATCGAAGTATAAAGAATTTTGCGATGAGACTAATTGCAACAAAAATCTAATCATTAGCATTTGTTGCAATCCTAAGTCGGATCACTAGGAGAAGAAATCCTTTTGTTGAATCAGCCAAGTCAATAACTTCTTTCACATAAATTCAGTAACTTCTTTCACATAAATCGCTTTGGAATTCCAATCCTTTATTGAACGAATACACCTAAGGAAACATCAATTAAGTTTGATGGAAATGCATCTATCTGGGAAAATCTACATGCCCAAAACTTTCGACCCTTTTTTGTTTAATGTTGCTTAATAACACGTTAATGGATCATTGTAGTGATTAAGTACTATCTCAAGTATAATTGTTAACTGTACGATATTAATTAAAGAAAGAGTTTAACTTGCATACATTGAAGAATAAAGAATCTTGTGTCCCTAGCTAGTTGCCGCAAAATTTTGATCAACATTTGTTGCTATCCTAAGTCGATTGCCACTAAAAATTGCACATTAATAGCAAGTCGTCACTAGAAATTGGGCATTTTTGTTGTGGAGACTTTATATACTTGTGACAACTAAAAATCATCCTCTTGTTGAATCAACCAAGTCAGTATCTTCTTCCACAAAAATTGTTTGAGAATTTCAATCCTTTATTGAACGAATACACGTAGAGAAACCTCAATAAAGTTTGATGGAAACACAGTTAGGTAGACGGAGAAAGCTACAGGACCTAAACCTTTGACTATTCTTTCTAAAAGGAATGGTCGAAGCACCTCATGTTCTCATTTCACAATAGGGGTCGGGACCCTCACCAAAAGGAGAGGAAGTCGACTAAACATCTTAGTCATTGGCTGAAATTCACCCACATACGAATATACGATCCTCAATTCTTGTTTACCCTTGATGATCTTGTTAGGTAAATTATGATCTCATACAATCGTACTCAGTGATCAAAACAACAATCACTATGTGCAAGTATTGCAAAAATCAACTTTTTGTGTTGACGGATAAAAATCGATCAATCACTAATTAAAAAATATTTTCAACAACGAGACTATATATATTTTTTCGACCAGTTATTTCTAAAGACCACCCTCTCTCTTAGGTTTTCCTGAAAAAGTTTTTGGTGACGACTTTTTTGTTTAATTATGATTTTGTGAGTTGATATATATTATTACTTCTCTTAAAGTCTCGAATAATCATTTAATGTTTCCAAGTCTCTTCACGGGTGTTTCATAAAATCTTTGACATGATATCATGAAACTTTAATCTAATAATTAAATAAAAGGAATATAAGAGAAACAATTTAATTTTTTACTTGTAATTAATAAAGTTATTACAACCACTATTTTCTTCTCTCCTTTTTTCTTTAATTTTTCACTAGTACCTTAATAACATAAACCTTTTTAAAAAGTACTTTATTATTCTTTTTATTTTATTGCAAGTTGTGTTCTCATTTTCAACATCATTATGGTAGCAATTTTAAATAAATATATTCTCAAAAATCAAAACAACTAATTAGGAATATTAGTTTTTGCTAGAAACATGTGCTGGATTGGATCATTTGGTCCTTGAGTGTCGATGTGCAATCCGAGTTCGAGTTGGGGCTACATTAATATCTCTCTACCTCACAACATAGGATAGACATATTTTATTAAAAATATCGCACATCTTAAACAACTAAGTCATAATTTTATACTCTAATAACCAACTCCAAAATAAATAACTTCACTTATGAAATCATACTAAATATGTTATTGTTATATTTATTGTTGTTGTACCTAGAAACACACTTTTTATTGACGTACAATTTCAACAAATTTTGTTTAAAATTTCGTAGAAAAACACGTGTGTTTCTAATAGAATGATATAAATTGCATTTTTTTAATTAAAGAATTAAACCACTCCCTACCAAAAGGGGAAAAAAAATACTTTTACAATCCCAAAGAGTTGCTGAATTTCATGCTTAATTATTATGGCCATGCATTTGTTATTATTTTTAAAAAAGAAAAATAAGTTACACATTCTATGATGAATACTCAAAAGACATTGATTATTAAAATGCCAAAATATTTCTAAAAGACAATCAAAACTCATATATACAAGAACAAATTAAACTAAGAGAAAGAAAAATAATTTTAAGAAAAATTAAACTAAGAGAACATAAATCAATAAGAAGCTTTAATAATAAGTACATTTAACTTCATATAATAATATTGCTCATATGTACATTGTTACATTTTCTTTGTACTATATAATAATTAAAAAAAAACTCCACAAGAGTAAAAAAAAAACAACAAAGAAATAAAAGAAGGAATTGATCACTTCATGATTTAATTTTTTTTTTCCAAAAAAAAAAAAACTACAAATTTGTTTTAGGATCATTAATCTCACAACTAGCATTATTAGCTAGATGCCTCATAACATCAACTTGAACTCTTAATGAAATAATATAATCTAGGGTTTCTTTAATTAATGAAGCATCATCCATATATTCTCCACCAGGAACAAGACTTTTAAGAACTTTTGTTCTTTTTTCCACCATTTTTTTTGCAATAATACTAGGAGAAATATTTTTTCTTGCTCTTCTTGAAATTTTGCAACTCTTTTTAATAATCTTCTTGCTTCTAATAATTCCATTTTGAGACATAGAATTATAAATTCCCATTGAAACTTTATTGAAATTATTATTATTATCATCATTTGATCCAAGAATATTTTTTATGATGACTTTGTTTGTGTCATCTTTTGAAGCATTTTTCATGAGGGCATGGCTCCAATAAATTGTTGATTTTCTTGTTGAAGCCATTGCTATATCTGCTGATAATTTTATAGCTTTTTTTCTTTCCATTATACTCATCTTTTTCTTTGTAGCACTACATATTTGAAGACCTTTTATCCATTTCTTGAGAAATTCTTGCTTGAGTGAATTAGGATTCCTCATTTCTTGAAACTACAAAAAAAGGAAGAAGAATTTTTTTTTAGTCATGTTAGGCTTATAACTATAAAACCAATAAAAAAGAAGAATGAAATGAGTTAGAAATATCAAGATATTCTTGAAGCAAGAAAAAAAAATCACTACAAAAAACTGAAATCAGCTATGAACTTTGTTGCTAATCTGTCGTTAAATAACTCGTAGCTACTAGAATTTTTGATAATTCGTCACTGAATAGGATTAGCAATATCAAGAGATTCTTGAAGCAAGAAAAAAAATTGAAATTAGCTAAGAACTTCATTGACAATCTGTCGTTAAATAGCTTGTAGCTACTAGAATTTTTTAATAATTCATCGTTGAATAGGATTAACGATGAATTTTGCTGTGAATTTTCATAGCTGTGATATAAAGTCTCTCTAGTTTGATTTACATATTATTATATGTAGACAATTTGATATTAGAACAAGAAAGATGCAATAGAAAGGAATGTCTATAAGCTAGCTACATATGATATGAACATGCAAGAAGAAAGAAAATAAACATGAACAATATATGACTATATATTATAATGTGTAATGAAAATTTGAGTGACAAAAATGACATACCTTGGTGAATTTTCTTCTATTTATTGGACAAAATTTTCAAACAAAGAGGTCACAAAATATGTATATAATTCTTGAAGAAGCTAATATTGGAGGAACAAAAAATCAAAGAAGAAATGTGAAGAATGGGAATTTGAAGGAGAAGTTAAGTGATAAAAAAGCCAATTTATTTGTTCAAATGAAAGGGGTGCGGGTGGGGTGGGGTGGGGGTAACATGGGGTGGTGGGATAGTGGGCCAATGAGAGAAGGACATAGCACATGCTCTCACATGGAGGCCCATGGCCCACTAAGCAAATAAAACCCTAGAAAAGAGAGTGAGAATAATAATTATTATCCAAAAATCTTGGTTTAAGACAGAATAAAAAGGTTCCCTAAATGCCATGCAAAACCTAACATTTGTAACTTAATTGGACTACAAAAGGACATTAACATAAATCCCCACATAATTATATTGCTTCATCAAGGGAAGAGAAAAAAGTTAAGGAAAAACAAAAATTACTTTTTCTCTTCTCTCTTTGTTTATTTTGAATAATTTCTTCAAGTAATAAATCTAATATGATCTTTATATATATATATATATATATATATATATATATATATATATATATATATATATTGCAACAAATAAAATTTCCAAGATTAATTAGTATCTCTACTTAATCTCCTTCCTATGTTTTTTCTCCTTTTAAGTGTAAGAAGATTATGTATTGGCTCGACTAATGTAGATTTCCAACACTAGAATCCATTAGCACTCTGTTTGGGTTATTGTTATCCATTGTATTGTATTGTATCGTTACTATACGTACAATGTTTGTTTTGATTGTTACTTAAAATGTATTGTATTGTATTGTTAAATTCAGTTGTTACGTAACAATGAAAATCTCCATTTTATGTAACAACCAATTTGGTGTGTTTCCATTGTTACTTAATTTCTTTTTCCAATTATATCTTTACGTATTATTTCATAATACTATTTTACCCTTTACCTTATATTATTTAATTCTAGTAAAGCCTCCTCCCCTAGAATAATTAAGGATATTTTAGTAAATTTATAAATTACAATACAGTACGATACATTCAAACCAAACAATAAAAATGTTATTAAACAACAACAACAAACAATACAGTCTAGCCAAACACTAAATCTACCATACAATACAATACATTATGAAACAATGATCCAAACAGAGTGTAAGAGTTTCAATTTTCACCTTTGACTATTTTTCAATTCAAAGATTGAAAAGTCCTTATTTTGTGATTTTCACCCTTTCGCTAGAAATTTCCAGTCTCAAGATTCAAATTCAATCAAGACCCTTTCGTTAAAGGTGGAGAGATCATGTCCAATTCACTGAAAACTTATTGGATAGAAAGTGAGGAGATAAGTGCTACAATATATTAAAAATGAAGAAATTTTGTTCTAAGTAAATTAAGCCATGCATGTTGATGAATTGTTCGTTCTTTTTCTTTTAATTTTGTCATCCAATTTGACTAAAGAAACAAATGATTTGGCACAATCTAATCTAAAATCTTTTTTAAATTGTAGTCATGTTTGTCTCTATATAAAAATACAAATATAAATACATAATATAATATAGGGACACTATAATAAACTTTTAAAACATGATTAGGGGCTAATGTGGGGTAAAGAGAAACATAAGCGCGTCATTAGCGGTCAAACTATATTTATCTTTTGATCCCTCGATTATAGATATATTCTTGTTTTGACCCTTATATATATAATTAACCTTCTATTGATTAAAATGTATGATTTTGATCATTTTGTGCGAGCAATGTGTTATATTTGGGCTAGCCTTAATTAGATGTATGTCATGTGTAATTAAACATCGAAATGGTTAATAATCCTGAAAATTTGTGAATATTAATAAGTCATCAAATTGAAAAAAATATATTTCATAGTGACCTGATAAAATAAAAGTTCTATTACAGATCAAAATTATTACCAACGAACCATTTTTTGATGAAGCAAATGACATCTGAATGTCATATAACATTCGGTTTTCGATGAAATTATGTCCGTAAAAAATAGTGAATTTCTAGTAATGGAAATTAAATTTGTAAATAACTTATCTTTGCTTTGTATGTTCAAATCTATGAGGAGGGGGTAGGGTGGGGTTGGGGTGGGGGTGGAATATTAATCGGGCAAAAACTTATACACACTTGGTGTATTTATAATATTAATTTACCGGATTAAATTAATTAAATAATTGAGGTGAAATATGTGTTAATTACTTATAGTTAATTATAACAATATATTTGAAGACACATGAGACTCATTTATCAAATTGATATAAATATAAGATGCAAATAAGTTTTAACCGATTAAAAATACTAAATGTATTTTTATCTTCAATTATTTTAATTTTTTATTTTATTTTTATTCAATATTTGATATTTATATCGGAATTTGATTAAATTTAAATTCGTGCATTATATAACTCATTTTTAAAGTAACACTTCCAATATAATTTTTTCTATTTCCAAAAGCTCGAATCCGAAATCTTAAGCATGTCCTTATATTAAATGTAACATGCAAACATTATTAGTTCTTAGAAATTAGATACAAATGATTGATTTGGGGGTTATATGTAGTTAGAGACAAAGTCAAATAACCTTAATTATAAATAAAGAAAAATGAAAGCAAGGGAGTATAGGTCTAATTATTCATAAATGTGTTTCACAAAAATGTCCTATCTCAAAATTATTTAATGCATGCATTGACGTAATGCATTTTCATGAACACAATTAGTTTTGCTACAATATAAACTTTGTTAACTACCAATATAATTTAAATCAACATATGTGCAATAAAAACATTGACACATTTATTACCATACATGCAATAAGAAGCTTTAAGAAACTACAAAATCTTGAAATGAAAAAATCATAGTATTTATATATATATTCATAAATCAAATTTATTGAGTTCAAAGTTTACAATATAATCAAAATATGAGTTTATATCTAATTCTTAATATTTATACTACTTTTCAAAAAATAATAATCACATGGTACATATATTACTCTGTCATCCTTTGTGAGAAATAAATTCAACATCTAAACACTATTAATCCATAGAAAATAGATACACATGATTGATTTGAGGAATATGTAGTTAAAGATTAAGTCAAAGAACCTTAAATATAGCTTTAGTATTAAATTTTATCAAAATATATAATTAAAATTAGCTACAAATTGTGTCATTAATTAACCATTGAATTGTTCATAACTAACATAATTTTTTAAAAATAATTTATCTCTAAATAAAATTAAAGCTACTAAATTTGTTATTCTAGTACAAAATTTATCTGTCGTTAATATTTTATATAGATATTTATATATATAATGTGGATAATCACAGGAAGGAAAACTTGGCATGATCCACAAAACATGGTGAAGTTGGGGTGGGGTGGGGTGGGGTGGGGTAGTGGGTCCCATTTGCAATGAAAAAATTCTTAAAGAGAGGCATAGGTTTTGGCTTTGAGAAGAAAGGAGAAAATCATTCACATGGTCTCCACATGGGGGATTTTAAAGTATGGTCTTGTGATGAGAGATGGGAGAATGTGAGGGCCTTTTTATCTATTTTTCTTTTAATTTTTAGTACAAAATCTTCTTCAATGATTAGACATGTTTCATGCTTGGCATAAATCAATAAATTTATTTTCCTAATTAATAATAATATAAATATACATCATATAGTAAGATTTGGAACAAAGGTTATTAATAATTATAAGATTATGTGTATTGTTAATTTCGGATTAGTTTTCATGCATCTTGATTATTTTATTAGATATTTACTATAGTAATTACTATCTTCTACTAGTATAAATATTAGATAAATTTAATCATCAGTATTTGAACAGATGAAAAGAAATAATCTTAATATTATTTTTTTCATTGGCTGAAATTTGAATCAGAAGCCTTATACATAATTAGTCTTGCTCCTAAGGTTCTAGTCTAGTGATAATTAAGAGCGTAAACACACAATGTGTAAATAGGCGCACATTAGAGATTCGACATGATGTAAATACTTTTTTTAGTATTTAAGTGGGAAAAAATGAAGGACAAATTTATATTCATTGATTTTTGAACCGTGTGTCATTGACCATCAAAGATCTCTCTATTATTATTAAAATAAAAAGCAAAAAAGTCATGGACGCATTAAACTACTGTTGAAAAGCTTATGATATTGAATATAAACGGAAACAAGACACTTAATCAGATTAAAATTTTGGTAGAGCAAATTGAATAAATATTTCTCTTTAGCATAAATAGAATGTTATCATAATCAAAGAAAAGTGCAATAATGATAAT
The DNA here is from genome assembly GCF_019186545.1 of Solanum stenotomum. Lineage (NCBI taxonomy): Eukaryota > Viridiplantae > Streptophyta > Magnoliopsida > Solanales > Solanaceae > Solanum > Solanum stenotomum. The sequence goes on from NC_064290.1 coordinate 53,042,842, forward strand.
TTTTTTAAAAAAATTTACATATAGGAATTAGAAGAAAGTAACAAAAACAAAAACTGTCACGACCCAGACCGTCGTGATTGACACCCATACTAACCCTTCGGTGGGAAAACCATTACTACAACCCAGACTAAACAACTTAATGAAAACTAAAGCATTTAAAAATACGGAAGCAGGTTTAAATGACAATAAAAATGGAGTCCCCATAAACTCCAATGTTTTAACAAACAACTAACCAAATTAATGCGGAAATTCAACCTCTAGAACCTGAAAGTCATTGTACCAAAACTCTACTAACGACAAGTCTAAGAACAAGGGGTACAACTCCAAAACTAAACAAACACCCTTAACAAATAGTCTGAGTCCAAAAAGAGTGGACTTAAACAAGAAAGATCTATGACAGCCTAAAAGAACTGACTCACCCTTGAATTTGATCACGCTTAACAGTCACCTAGCTGAGGTTTATCAATAGCCGCTTGAAGATGCTCTGTACTCAATAAAAAGCAAGCAAGTGCAGTATCAGTACACAATCACAGTGTACTGGTAGGATCATGCGGCTATCCCAATAAGTGAAACACATGCAAGTAACCACAACATTATAAAATAAGCATATACCGAACAATACAATATTAGTTACTATTACGAACAACAAACAGTTTCACGATTTTCACATATCACAATTATATCAATTTAGAGCAACATACCGTCTTCCAATATCAATCATCATTAGATATGAACGAAATCATCACAAGTAGATACACAACACAATTCAATGGTCCTCTCATGGAACCCAATTCAATGGTCCTCTCATGGAACCTACACCCAAATTGTTAGCATACCGGAACGTGGTACCCGATCCAATGTTTATGTCGGAACGTGGCAACCGATTCCATATTTATGCCGGAACGTGGCAACCGATCCAAGTTAGTGTGTCGGATTGTGACACCCGCCCATTCAACAAACCACAATCACAATCACAATGTATATTCTCACAATCATACAACAAGAGGTGATTCATGACATACAACTATTCAATTATCCTCATTTACGATTAGGGTGATCAATAATGCAACATTCGCATACATACATGCATTATAATGAAGCAATTACAAACATACATCACACAATCATAGAAATCACAACCATCACCTACCTCGAATCCAAGCTTGAATCCCCTAAGGCACTTGAATTTTCCCTTCTAGGATTCTTTCCGCTTGTTCTAGGTCTACAAACAACAATTTGTACGCAAGGATCAACAATCAAGACCCAATTACACGGATCATAATCAATAATATCAATCATAGGTTAAACCCTTGATCATCATACCTAGATTAGGGTTTCTTCCACCATAAATCACAGATCAAAACCCTTCCCCCATGACAATTACCCAAGAAACTACATTCTACGGATCGAAAAATGGATTCGGGGAGTTAAAATCTTACCTTTTGCCTCAAGAATGGTGAAAAACGATCAAGAACTCGTATGGGGTCGTCTCCTAGCTCTCCAAGTCGAAAAGTGCAGAATAAAGTCATTTTGGGTTTATTTATGACTTTAAGTCGCGTTTGGTCCGCCACAGTGGCCCACACCCCGCTACAGCAGCATCGCCAGAGCGACCGAAACCACCGCCAAAGCTGCTTGCACGAAACCATGAGCTATTTTAATAATTCCAAGACCCCCATTTCACAACACACCTTTAACCACCGACGCTCAGAAAATATCATTCACGCTAAGATCGATTTCGGGAGTTCTACTCACCCGAATTCAATTCCGTAAAGTTGTACGGATTCCTTAACGACGTATCTAACTACTCATGTAATCAAAATCATAAATAAGTCACCCGATTGTTACCAGATTTCCCTACACCTCAAAGACTCCAATTTCGTCTAAATCTGGACTAGGTTGGAAAATCTCAAGTTGCTATGAAAAAGTTTTCTGGCCCCAATTCTTTCCCCATTGGCTTTTCTCTAACGACGGAATCATGTCGTTACAAAAACATATATATATATATATATATATATATATTTAGGTTTATGAACTTTTTGAATCTGAAATCGTTGAATAATGTAGATTAGTCTAAGTCAACGAATTTGAAAATTGACTAGAATAAGGTAATAAAATTTTGATGTAGAATTTTGTTATTATTACGACAGACGGAGAGCAATACCTTATTAATTTAATTTGTGATTAAACTAAAAAAAATAATTCTACAAAAATCTCATATATTTTATATCATCAATATATAATATTATAATACTTTATAATTGACCATATAAGCTTGGAATTCGAAAGATCATACAAGGAAATTTAAACCAATGAAATGTCCAAATGTAATCTTATTCATTTTATTTTATTTTAAAATTTATTGTCTAATACTATTTGATTTGGAGTCAAATTAATTCAAGTTTAGTAGAAACAACGTCAAGTAATTATTTTTTTTGGCTCCGTCTTTAAGAAAGTCATTGTATTGAAGTTTCAATTTCAAGATAAAATTCTAAGACATTCAATATTCACATAGAATTTGAAATTTTATAATGGTGACCATTCACCAATTACACGAGCTAAAAAGGTGAATTTAATCCTCCGAATTCTTCTTCCGAAAGGTTCTATTTTAGAGATAAAATACTTTCTATCAGAGGTAGATCTATGATTTATATCATATGACTATTGAAAGAGAAAAAAGTAACAATAAGGCAATTGGATATATGTATAAATAACTCAATATTCAACTAAGTGCATCATTACCTTTTAAGATCACAGACATCGACAAACAATATCAAAACAATTCTAGAAAATACACGTAAATAAAATATCTAGTCTAGTTTAGAGGAAAGATCATGAATTCACGTCAGAGGCTAATCTAAAATTTTAGAATTTACCTCAACTCAATTTGGATAAGTTACTCAACATTCAATCAAGAGCACTATTCAATCATTTTGAAACATGGATGCCAACAGATAATTAGCGAAGAAACTATAGATTCACGTGCATTACAATTTACGTACTAAATTCGCTCTTGGTTCACGTGCACTGTAAAATAGGTTATAAATCCGTCCCTCCTCCCTATCAAAGAGAATTACCATAATTCTCTCTTCTTCTTTTTTTACAATTCTTTAGTTTCAATTTTTCACATGACATATTAAAACTAATAAGATTAAATAATAGTTTAGTACATTCTACATATTTTTAGTTTGAAATCATTTGATTCAATTTTTTTTCATTTTCTTAAACTCAATATCACATCAATATTAGAAAAACAGATTAAAACGGAAGGATTATATCTCAACTCCCACATGGTGAGACAATAATGGGGTCCAACACAAGAAAGAAAAGGAAATAAAGACCCCCCGTGATTTGCGGCTATCCTCACATGAACCCCTTTGAGTTTTATTTTCTCCAAAATGGTTTTGTCAAATCACACATTTTGATTAGATTTGCACATGAAATTTTTAAATTTTAGGCTCTTATGATATGTTGAGTCGAATTTAAAATATAGAGTTGATAAGTTTTTATATCGAAATAATTAAGTTACTATTCATTTCATTTCAAAATGGAGTCTAATCGTTTGACCATGTTTCATTAAGAAAATTGACAGAAAAAAAATAATTTGTTTTCAAGTGAAAATGAAATTTAAAAATTAGAGTTGTGTTTGATTATAAATACAAATTGAAGTTGTTTTTCAATTGTTGTGAGTAATATTGAGTGAAAATAGTTTTTTTGGTGTTTTTCAAATATCTGAATCTGTTGAGTTGAATTTCAAAATTTTATGATCAAACGTGTTTTTCGCAGTTCAACTTCAAAAAAAATAAAAATACATGGCCAAACGTAGTTGTTGGGTACCTAAATTTCCACTTTGTTGGCAATAGTTCTATTTGTCACCTTGTAATATCCTATCCATTTCCACTTCTCATTCCCCTGCCTCCAATTTGGAAAAAAATCATTTCAAAATATTAGTCAGGTTTCAATTTGTATAGTCAAATTACATAAACTTCAATCTTATTTGACTCTTCTTGATTTGATACATCTCTTAAGAAACGTTAATTAGAGGTGTAACGACCAATTTTATCTATTTTTTTTTAAAAAAATCTACCAAACTAGCTAATTGTGGTATGGGAAGGTGTTGGGCAATTGGTATTGGGAGGGAGGGGGGAGTTGTATTTAACAATGAAAACGATAATATTCTTCATGCATGTTAATTGTGCAATTGACAAAAAATATATCCACAATTATACGGTTTCTAGTGCAATTAAATTTGACTAAAAATAATGACAAAACCATTATCACTTAAATTGGTTATATTTCGCAGTTAAAAGACGTAGAGCTAAGATTTTAAATTTACGAGATTTAATTTTAAAAGAGATGACTTGTTCTAGTTTTGTTAGAAGAAGTTGACGGTGAAATTTAATTTTGATCATCATTTTCTTACATATGTAATAGTGTGATAAGAAGGTCCGACTTATGAAGATATCGTAGGTTTAACAGACAAGTGTCATGGCCCGCGACTAAAGGGCATTCATCATGTCTTTGATTCCGATAGTAAAAAACGATAGGAATAAATGTTTGATAGAGGGAATCGATCGTGGAAATAGTCACAAACAAATGTTGAGCCTTGAAGAATACTGAAGGTTCACTAGAAGCTTAGTCAATTTTAACATGTGTCAAATATGTGCTATTGTCAAACTTAAATAAATACAAGATTTATTTGATTCGTTTGGATTCTTTCGAATCAAAGGTCGTGAGGATCTATTGAAAACAATTTCTCTATTTTACAAAGGTAAAAATAAATTTTTGTACATTCTATTCTTTCGAGATACTAATTGTGAAATTACACTACATAATCAAAACTAGATTTGAGTGAACTAAATAACTAATTAGACTCATAGAAAAAACTCAAATTATAAGTCCAAGCCCAATATAAAAATAACTTAATAATAAGTTTGTATTTTTCTCAAAAAAATAAATAATCTTCATTGAACATGAATTTAAACAACCTAGAAATTCAAATATAGACTTTATTTGATTCCTTAGATTAGCTAGGTACTACAACTAGATTTGATATGATTGAATTAAGGAAATAATTAGATAAATCCACAAAGATTCAAGTAAATCCAAAATTAACATAAAAATAACATTATAATAATTTTGTATTTTTATATTTAATCATGAACATAATTATAATAATCAAGAAATTCACAATTCAAGCGTTAGAATCAAAACTGTCTTTTCCACAAAAGTAAGAAATAAAGCTATTTCTTTAATTTAATTAATTAAAAGAGAATAAAATAAATTAAATATGTAATGGCCCAGCTATTTGTCCTAGCAATAAATAGAGGGAGTGGACTTGTAAGTTGTAATGAAGTAAATTAAAGTAAGCCTTCTTTCTCGAAATAAATAAAATCTCTTCATTCTTAATTAAATATTTCAAATTTAAATTCTACGTATAAAGCAAATCCAGCCAGTTAGGGAGCTTTGGAGGCAGAGCTGTAACTTTTAGATAAATCCTTATTTTAACATAAATATGAGATTTAAGCAACAAAAAAATTGAGTTTTATAATTTCATAACAATAATTATTGCCTAACTATCCCTAAATAATAGCAATAGAAAGCTACAATACGCGATGAGATGGTTCCATAAATCATGAATAAATCTTAATAAATTAAATTAGAGGACTACTATGACTAAATTATTTTTGATGCGCTTTGATCTGACCTTGATAGGTTAGTTGAAAAATCTAAGAACAAAATCAAGAAATAGGGATTGGTAACACCAAATGTGGCCACGTCAGACTATTAACATCATACATTCCATCAAAATAGATATTATATAGAATATTTCTTTCTTTAATGAATCTTATACGATGCAAATTCATAATTTCTATATAAATATCAAATATCGAGCGAAAAAATAAAATAGAGTGAGCATTCTTGTATACATATAATATAACACATACAAAACATAGTTATATGTTTAAAAAACATATTATTATTAAACTATGGAATGAAAATATGGTCGTATCAAAGAGAAAAGAGGTGAATAAAATTGCATGTGCACACATGGATGGGGCCATTGCATTTGTACTAAAACAAAGTTAAAGTCCTACACATTCAATCATTATATTAGGGGGTATTACCCAACCCACCCCAGACCCACGCACCCACCCCCTATCAATTCCTATGGTCCAAAAGTTTAGATGTAGCTCTTTGTTGTAACATATCAATTTTTTTCGATTCAAGTTATATACATTATCAGATGTCTTTTTTGATTTAAAAAAATTAATAATTTCATTTTTTCCAATTTGCTTGTAGTACGATATTTGGACTCAAAAGTTAGTTACAACTTTAAATTCGATTGGATTTGGTCATATCTGTCCCAACTCATAATTTTTTTTTATACTATTGTATATCATTTAAACTTGTTGTATACAGGGGCGGAGCTACCCTTGCCCGAGGGGTGTCAAGCGACACCCCTTCATCGGAAAATTACGTTGTATAGGTAAGTCAAATTATGATTTTATACCTATATATATTAGAATTGACACTCCTGAACCAAGTTGAAGTGTTGGTTCAGCGGTTCAGGGGCTGCAAAGTTCCGCCTTGTCATTGACCTAGGTGTTGGGAGTTCGAACCTTGCTAAAGCCTATTTTTTTTTAAAGGCTTTCAGCGTTTTTTTTTAACTTTTTAGACAACTTGTGTGCATACTACTTTATATTTTGACACCCCTCAATCTAAATCCTGGCTCCGCCACTGGTTGTATATATAAAGGATAACATTTTATTTTAAAGATTATAAGTTTTCGATGCTAAGGAGACTTATTTATTCTCATTATTGATAACACTTGAATGACTTGATGATGTAAGAAGTTATCTACAATGACGATGTATATGATTTTATTAAACCTTTTCTTTTGTTAATTATAAATTATGTCTTGATGGTGTAAAAATATTTTGTATTATCACATTATTTAATAGGCCAATGCACGTAATACTCTGTACACACATCAATTGATGATTTTTCTTTTTTTTTTTAAAAAAAAAAAAACTGAAAAATAATGTCAAAATAGTGTATTTCGTTATAGAAATATTATATATGCGCTAGTACACTTTTTTATATGTGAAAAATATGTATATTCCTTTATATTTAGAATCAAAATATTGTTACACTTCGTAATTCAGCAAAATCTCATAATAATTCATTATTAGGAGCAAAACTATAGCTATATTAGAAAATTTCTCAATCAGCATTAAATTAGCTTGGTACAAGTGGGATTATTAAGTTGACATAAATTTCTTTGTTTTTTTTTTCCTTTAAAGGTTTCAAATAAATAATCCATAGTCTATTTATTAAAATACTCCACAATTAGCGGTTCATTTTTTAAAAGAAGTAGCTTCTACTATGTCCGTGATTAGAGGGTTTTTATTCTTTTATTTTCTCCTACACCATCAATAATTAAATGATGTCTCGATTTTGCGTTTCGGGAAAAAGTATTTGGTAGGGAGCGTTTTTTCTAAATAGGTTCTATATAACGTGAGTTTAAATTAATCAGATTCTAACGAGGATATCAAACACTAATTAAAAAAAATAATACATGCTAACTATATGAGAAGAAAAAAAGTGATAAATTATTGTGCTTAAATGTGTCACGCCTATTAAGAAAATAATTATTAACATAGTGAGTTTACCATTTTAGCCATAGTAATTATGAAGTGAATGAATTAAAAACTTAAGATTTTCAAGAAGTTTTACCCCATAAAAACTTAATCATGGGGTGTTTGCATCATTATTAAGTAATTTAACCTTAGCAACTAAAGTTAGGATGCATATCAATAAATCATGATTAAACAATATAATCAAACATCTTTATTATAATATCATTTTTCTTTATATCGTTTGGTTTTTATAGAGAACATTATAATATAGCATAGTATGAAAGATCGATTTTCGAAAAAATATGGCTTTTATATTAAAATATTGTGATAGATAGTGACTATTATAGAGAAGACCGACTTTACTTATGCTATAATAAAAAATATTGTGTTGCATTTATTAAATGAATAAATATTGAAATGGAAGAAATCGAATAAGGCACAATATAAACTCACATGAAACGTTCATATATTTTTCGGCTCAATAATCACCGTAAAGTTTGTGTATAGTTCACATATAATAGTAGTGGTAACCACAAACTGTTACCCAAAATTCAAATATGAGTTTTTTAATTATTAAGAGTGAAACGATACTATTTTTCCCACCACAATTAAGAATATATCGTAAATCATGTCTCTTTTATGAATAAGAAAAAAAAAATACAAAATAATATAAAACCCCTATATAAGCCAAAAAAAAATAGCGATCTTTCTTTTTGTTTATTTAATGTCTAATATCCTTATTAAAATTTAATTAAATTCACATCGAAAAGTATAAACTTTCTAATAAAGACTAGTATTTGATATTTACTAAGAACTCGAATGTGAAATTTAATCGACGGCATCTCATTAATTATATGAAGTGAAAACACATGCACAAAATTCAATATTATAGATTTATAGGTACGTACCATGATATAGCCTATTGATTATGACTTATTAGCAAAGAAAGTTTGACCTAAGCATTAGTTGATGCCCCTATATTTAATTAAGGGAAAATACATAATTACCCCGTCAAATTTGTACCATTTTTTGAAGTAGACATCTAAAGTTTGTGGGGGTCCTATTACCCCATCCAACCATTTCCAACAATTTTAAATACACTACTTTTACAATATTTGTAATCTCATGACCAGTGCGTGTGTTTCACCCCATATAAAATAATATTTTTTTATTTTTCTTACTTCTTTAATAGTGGGTCGGGTAAAACCCCGACCCACTCACATTTTAACCCTTAAATCTTTTTAGAAAATTCATCGTTCATCTTTCCCAATTCCTTTTCCCAGTTCTTTCGATTTACTTCACTTCAAAAGAATTTTTTTTTCTGAATTTCTTTGTAGATATATATTTATGTAAGTTTTGTTTGTTATTGTTCAGTGTTTTTGGTGTTTGATTTCAAATATTTTTCTTCAAAAATTAGTTTAATCCTTTTTAGCTTTGTGGGTATTCCGAAATCAAGACCAACTTTGAGTTCTATAAGTGAATTTCACATTTTTTTGAATTTGTTCAAGTAGATTCTTTGATACTTTTGATCTGGGGAAGCTATATGAACAGAAATGAGTTCAAATTTCTTTGCTGAAAGGTAAATTAGGTGCTAAATTGATCAAGTATTATGTCGTTGTTAAGTAGATTTTTTTCTAATAAAAGGCCTTAAGATGAATTGCTAGAACTTGATGATAGAGTATACAATAAAAAAATTCGCTTCACGTAGTAAAGAACCAACTTTTGCTGTTGAGAAAAGCTCTCAACAGCCATTAATGGTGGTTTGGGGAAGAAGAAACGTGGGCCTCTTTTCACTTTAGTTTAACAATGCCATGTGTCAGTTTTCCATTGGATTGGGGCTGCAATTTTACTCTTTCACGCGCTTTTCTAGTGTGAAATTACAATTGTTGTAAAAATGGGTCAAAATGGCGTATTTATTGTAGATTTAAATGGTTTCGTGGGGTGATAGGACCTCCGCAAACTTAAGGTGCCTCCTTCAAAAAAGGGTCTAAGTTTGATGGGGTAATTATGTATTTTCTCTTTAATTAACCCCATCCCCTCATAATTTATTAATTTGTTTTTAATAAACAAAAATAAAAACAATAATTATAATCTTGTATATACAATTTAGGACCCGTTTGGCCATAGATTTCCCAAGAAATATTTGGGGTGAATTTGGCAAATAGTATTTGTCCATATAACTTGTCATTTTTTGGCAAATATCCCAAATTCCCAAATACTTGTTTTTTCTAGTATTTGGGCCAAATCTCATTATTTGGGATCTTTTAAAAATTGAAATTTTATACCAAACTTTTATCTTTTATAAAAACTCCCTCTATAGTAGTTGTTTGCGTTGTATTACATAATTTTTTACGTGAACACCAAAGTAGTGATGAAATATTCAATGAATATGAAAGTGATGATATGGTTGTTGATGAAAATGATGAACAATCGGGCCAGGGTAACAAAGTCATGTGTTTTGTCTACTTCACGATGTATGGAATGATGCTTGTTGCACTCACTCCATACTACCAGGGGCGGAGCTACTGTATCAGAAGGGGGTTCGGGCGAACCCCCTAGCTTTTCCGTAGACTCTATATTTGTATTTGTATAAAAAATATACATTTTCAGCGAACCCACAAGGAAAGTGAAACGATTGGCCCAATGGTGTCTGTGCACCCAGAGAAATCGTTCGGTCCACTGGTCGTGGGAGGCATGATTTATTTTTGGGATAGTTTCATACATGGCTTTATATAAAAAGAATTTAAAGAAAAAATAGTTTCGTACATGGTTTTATATAAAAAGAATTTAAAGAAAAAAACAAAAAAATAAGGATTAACTAAATTATACGTGGAAGAAAAAAAACCAGAAAAATAAGGATTAACTAAATTATATGTGGGTTTAATGTAATTTTTAAAATTTTTTTTTTTTTTTTGGTAAATGTAAAAAATAGAAAAATAGTATTTGTGTTGTACTCTATAACAATATCTGACTATTAATTTCTACTCAAACATTAAGAAAAGTTTAACTCAATCTTTTTTTCAAAAGTTAGGGTTCTAACTTTTATTATTGATCTGATTGCTACCATCAGAAATCTTGCCTCCTGTATGTACTCTTTCTTTCTCTTTTCATTATTTTTTCTTATTTGTTTACTTTTACACGGTATGATTGTCTATTCAAAAATTGATTTTTAATCTTTGACTCTAGAGTTATCCCACATATTGATCATTTATTATATTAAAATAATTGTTGTTTGCTTTTCAAAATTTTAAGTTTTGGTGGCAGACTTGCAGTGATGGTTCAAGGTGATAGTGAAACTAGTAAAATATTTATTTTAGGTGTCAAAATATTAATGGTGAATTTAATAATTTTAACCTCACTTAGAATAATATTGAAGATGATAGTAAAAATATTAAAAATTTGATGGTTGTTACTTTAGGTTAAGATCACTGTTCATTTTTAAAATTTAGAACCCATTGGTCTGAAATTCTGGCTCCGCCTCTGCAAACTACCATGCACATTGCTCCAGTGTCATGGACACTACTTGTTATTTGTTGCAACGAAGATCCAACTGACTTGTAATACAAACTTATGGTTAGTTTTGGTAATTTTTAAAATTTATAGGTATAAATCATATTTTTTTCTAAAAAAGTGAAATATGTTTCTCAAATATTATGGCCAAGCATATGATGAAATTTCACCCAAATAATATTTGCCAAAAATATTTAAAAATCTATGGTCAAACGTTAGCTTAGTTTTTCAGCGAAGCCAAACCTCTTGCATCTCAAATCTCCTTGACTTTTTCATATATAAATTTCTTTATATTTTGATAACTTTATTACTATTTTATTTAAGTGATCTAATTATTTACTAATCTTGTCTACACTATCCATGTGACACATTTTACATTCTCCTGAGATCACACACAAGTGGTCCATCAGCCTAAGTCTCACAAGACAAAGTAATGAGAATTGCTTAGATGATAAGTATCTGCATTTCTAATTTCGAGATGAATGAATTTGAATCATCGATAAATTTATAAAAAATATATTTAAAAATCATGAAGTCTCAAGTAATTTAAATAATTATAGCCTAAAAGAGAAGTGCCAAATTAAAGAATAGTACCCATACAACTCTAATAAATACATGCACGTGTGGTGTGGATATATATACAACTATATGAACTTAAGAAAGAGACATAATATTTAAACTCAAACAAGAGAGGAACACAACCTAGCTACATGCCCATGACTTATCACCAAGAAGCTAATGCACGTGTGTCTCATTAATTTGATTTTGATGTCATTGGGTGGGGGTCAAGAGGGATGGGTGGTTTCGTCTGAAAAGGCAGATATAGAATAAATTATGTACATTCAATTGAAATATGATCAATTCGAACTATGTATATAATTGTGTGTATCTTATTAATTTGATTTTGATGTTCAACAATTTTGGAGGGGATAAGGTGAAAATGATCAATGATTTCGTCTGAAAGGGTGGATCTAGAATAAATTATGTAGATTCAAGTGAAATTATTATATATAATGCATGTGTCTCGTTTTGATGTTCAACAATTTTAGAGGAAGGGATTTGATTAAAAGCTATTATTCTCAACTCGAATTATATTGAATTTTGATGTTCAATAGTTGAGGTGTAGGGAAGGGGATGAGTGAGTGGCTTCGCATTCAAAGGACGAATGTCTGGATAATGTAGATTCAACTGAAATCATTATTCTCAATTTGAATTATGCATATAAAATTTCACCAGACTTCATGGAATTTCTGATAGAATCCATCGAAAATTTTCTTATCAGAAAATGTTTCTGTTAAACTTTATATTTTATGTCTAAAATCTAAGATCTCCTCCAACATTGTTTTCGACACAAATTATGTATTATATACACTGTACACATATACAAAAATAGATACTACTAAAAATGGAAAATTTTTTATTGAATATTTCACCAAAAAATTGCTCATCATAAACGTTTCAACATTTGTTTTGTCAAAAATCCCATGATTTTTGACGAATTTATAACGATATATAAAATCGTTTTGGAAATTCTTCTCTTTTAATTAATGAAAACTTTTGGAATATAAAATAGTAAAAATTAGGCAAATCACATAGTATAAGAAAGAAATTACTTCCTATCACTACTCTTTCATTAATTACCAAAAATCCCTTTTTTAGTGTCTTTCGGATACTTAATATAGCAGCGCGAATACTTTAATTAATAAAGGGCAGATACTTAAATTATTAAGTAGTTGGCACGGATACTTTAATTAATAACGGACGAATACTTAAATTAACGGGCGGATGCATAATATAGCAGCGCGGATACATTAATTAATAACAGGCGGATAATTAAACTAATAAAGTATCCGGTTAAGTTGAATTGGAGGAAAATAAGGGATTTTTGTATTTTAGTAAAAGAGTAGGGAAATATTGAGAATAAGTAAAGTAATGTTATGTACTTAAGTAATTTGTCCTATAAAATACAATCACATTCATTCTGAACTAATTAACTCCGAACTAGATCCAAATAGTTGGAAACTAAAATTTCATAACTAGGGTGTACTCAATTTTCTTTTTCTGAAACCTACAAATAGCATTTATGCCTAGACAACATATGGACCTCAGATGTTAGTTCTAAGTAATTTAATTATGTGGCTGGAAAAGAAACAGGTAAGTGGTCAAAATAATAAATAGTTCAAATGATTTTTTTATCATAGTTTTTCAAAATATTTTTAAAATATTTTAAATTATTAACTATTATAATAATTACTAATACTTTTTATTCATATAATTTTTAAATATATAAATTTCATTTCACAGAAATGAAGATTTTATGTGAAAATTTAATTTAACTCTCGTATTTCGAATAAAGGTAAATAAATTAGAAAGGGGAAGTAGTACCTTTTATATGTATCTTCCTATATTGATCAAGTTGTAAAATATCTTCGATATAATAATATTTTATTATAAAAAAAATAAAAACTTAAATTAATTTTAGATTATATTATACTATAGATTTTATTTAATAATATTTCATTATAAAAGTAAATTAAAATATATTCAGATAAACGATGTCAGGTTTGATGTATTACATTGTTGAATATGTTTCACAACTCAATTTAAGGTCATTTAATGGAAATTTTCTTAATTTTGTGTGTTATCCCATAAATATTTTGATGATATGATTTTTGGATGATTATTTTTGATGAAAAAAACTTTACGGAACCCTCCATAATTAGCTAGGGTAGTTGTACGTATAACCTCATCATGATCCACGACATAATCTTGGCATTTAGGGACAATTTAACATGATTAGGTGATTTTCTCTATTTTTCATGTGTATTATCCAATTAAATTTTTGGTGAGAAAGATTTCGGGTGATTTTTTTGATTTTTTTTACAAATCTGTTCATAATGAATTGGGGGAGCAGTACGTGGCGGTTGTTAAAATCCAAAGGAAGGAGTATAGTTAACATACTTTTTTTTCTTGTGTTTTAGTTAGGGATTCAGTTTCATCTTAATTATCTTGGGTCTTCAAAATTAACTGTTTATAGCCCAATAAATTACTATTTGGATAGTAATTAATGGGCCAAAAGTAAAAGGGACACATTGGGCCATTGATGCAAGTCATGCAACATCCTTTTTTGCCTTATAGGTTTGTTTTTTTTTTTTTTAAAAAAAGTGTATATATAATCATCTGATATTCGTACTTTTCTGACACAATTAATTCAGGTTCATATTGTATAAAATCCATTAATGGAGAAAGTGTTCTCCACAAGAGATTGTCCATTCCCAAGCCATGTTTCATAGTTTTCTTCCCAAACTAAGCCAATTCTATTGAATATCTGCGTATAATAAACTTCAAATCCAATAGTATAAATGGATCAAGAGTTCGATGATATACAAAAGAATTATAAAAATTCATAAACTTCACATCTTGAATTCATATCTGACATTAATAAGTACCGTCAAACCTCTCTATATAACAATCATTCTTGTTAACAATATTTCACTATAGCAATCAAGGTTCTCTGAAATCGATTTTTCAACATTTAACTATAACGATCAAAATATATCTGAACAAATACAAAGATTTCCTTCTATATACAACAACTATAGATTTTATTTTTTTTTCTATGATGATATCTTGAATTGAGAAAAGTAATTGAACAAACACAACACTAGAGACATGGCAAAAAAAGAAATAAAATGGACTTTAGTATCTAATGTATATAGTCATTGGAATATAATAACAATCTATATATGCATTTTATAAAATCATAAAAATTCTCTATTTGAATTGAATCAATTACTGAATTCTAAGCCAATCACCTTTTTTTCCCCTCTTAATTTTTTTTTTCTTTATGGCTTTTTCATGACTTCACAAATTAATTAATTAATTGAATTAATCTGTTTTTTTGAGAAATGAAACTGGTTTTAAACCATGTTTCATAGCTGCATCCCAAACTAAGTCAATTCTGTTTACATCAATAGCCCCAACTTCATGATGTGTCCATCCTTCTAATGAATGCACCACTCCTCCTGCATGGCATGCATGGACTACCCCTCTCTCCATTGTATACTGTTAAAAAAAAAATAGGAAGAAAAAAAATTATGAAAAAAAATTTAATTTTGAATGAAAAAATTAAATATAGAAATTAACTTAAATAGTTGTTCACCCAAAAAGATAATCGATAAATATATAATTAGTATATGTATATTGGCTAGTACTTGTAAGTAAATATTTTTGGCTGAGTGGCCGAATGTGCAACTTTTTGTACTCTCTTTGTTTCAGTTTGATTGGTATAAGTTTGACTAGAAAGAAGTTTTAAGAAAAAAATAATGACTTTGAAAATTTGAAGTCTCAAACATGTTATAATATTTGTGTGGTGACTGTAATTTTTTGGACCTTGTGGTGTGGTAACATTTGTGTAGCTACAAGACTTTTGAAAGACGTGGTCTTTAACAAGAATTGTAACATTTGTGTGGTAGTAAAGTTTGTTGTTAAGGAAAAATGAGAAGTTTAAAGTTAAATGATACTAAATAATGTCAAACAAGTTGAAACAGAGTGAATAATGCTTTTAACCATTTCGTCGAAAGCATACACTTCCTCCTATTGTAATAAAAGCCTATTGTACTAGTCATAAAGTTTAAGAAATAAATGTATACTTTAGAAACTTATGATATTAAACATGCAACAATAATAATTGTTTAACTACAAGAGATTGTTATTAAGGATAAATCAAAAAATTTAAGTAAAATCGTTTCAAAATTTAGAAATGGATCACTCTTTTAAAACAAAGGGAATTAGGTCACATAAACTGGAACGAAAATAAGACGTTTGAGGAGAGATAAAAGTGTAGTTTAGACAACTAATCTTACACTAAACGTTTTTTTTAAAAGACATGCGCAAAGATCTGAAAAGACAGATAATATAGATTGAAAATAGTATTTAAGACATACCTCACAAGAAGAAACTCCTTGAACATCTTCTGGTAATCTCATAGCTGCAAGATCACCATAAGTACAATCTCTTCTAAATGCCAAAATTGGAGGAACCACAAATTGATGAAAATGAGTTCCTTTAGGTGCATAACTTTGCTCTCTTGGTGTAATCCATTTTCCAACAATCCATGCCTATAAATATCACAAAACAAATAAACAAAAAAAAATATTTAATTGACAATAATAAATAATATTTCTTTCACTTTATTCTAATTTTTATTTACTTATATGTACTATATCTGGTCACCTAACAGATAACTACGTACATACAATGCCTTTCTAACCGAAAAGGACAACTGCAACGATAAATAATTGTAACATTTTTTATTACTTTATCCTATATTTCGATTGAGTATAACTTCTATACAATAACAATATAATTGTTTTTATATTCTAGTTTATCAAGTTATCTAATAGATAATTGTGGCATACATGTAGGAGCAGAGCTAAAACCAAGAAAGGGGGGTTCAAATGAATGAAAAAAGTTATTTTCAATAAATTTTTGGCTCAAATAAAATATTTTAATAGAAATTTAAAAAATACAGATCAAAGAAGTCGCGATAAAATTTAAAAAAAAAACATTACAAGTTGTTAAATAAATAATATATATTTACCTTGCAGTTTTTGGCAGCTTGATACTTTGTAATCTGGACTAGATATTTTTGATATTCAACAGGAGCTTCCTTTTGAATTTTTTGAAATCTTTCAGTAGACATAGTTAACATCTGTAATTTGCATTAAAAAATAATTATAGATGAGAATTATTTAACTTCCAAATTAAAGAAAATAAATTGTACAATTTACATCCCCTATACAATATACTGAATTAATAAATAAACGAATTATTAATCTATTCAAATGTTACTCTTATCAAGTTTTAATTTCATTGTTTATTTTCCTTATAATTTATTTAATTACAAAATAAAACTCTTTTCTCCTTTATTATAGTTAGAAGCGGCAAAATTAGTTCATGAAATTATAAGAATTGGGTAGTTTGGATTAAGTGTTTGGGGGTTTAAATTTCCTTTTAAAGAAAAACGAGAGGGGGGTTTTAACTCACAACTCTAGTGTGAAAAGCATTTTCACTGTCCTTTCCTTACCACAGAACCATCAATCAATTTTATTAGAAGTTCACAAGTTAATATACATATATTTATTTATTTAGTTTTCTAGTATAAATACATGTTTACGGAAAAGCTACTGGAGTCACCCGAACCCACCAACCCCCACCTAGCTTCGCCTCTGGACTTATAACCCGTATTTTAGTCTATTACAACCCAAGTAGCTTTTGAGCAGGTCAGTAACCTATTCATTTTGACCCGTCCAAATTCAACCTAAACTCATAAATTAGTTTGGGCAACATATTTAATCCAAATCAAATAAACTTATAGATGAGTTAAATTAGTCACGCGACTCAAAATGAGTTACGTTGAGCTAACAAAAATATATCACATAAATTGAAACGAGCGGAACAGGAATTGTGAGATACTTACAAGAACACGAACTTGTCTTCTACATAGGTAAAGAGCAATAACTCTACCAAGTTTAGAAGTAGCTCCAGTTAAAAAAACTTCACCAACATTTTCTGGAATTTCTTTTAGAATTACTGCTGCTGTTAATGTATTTCCATGAACAACTCTAACTTTAAGGTTAGGATGTTTGTTCACAAATAATGTTCCACCTCCATTTAGTGCCTCATTCTGAAAATATACAAAAATAAAATTAAATTAAGTTTGATGTATTTTTTACGTAAAAATATATTTACATAATCAAGTCAGTTACGATAAAAACTTATAACCAATTACAAGAGGTTAAATTGCATTAATAATATAAAAAAATATTGTTTACACACTATCATCGATTTATATAAGTTAAATCCTATTGAAAAAACCAAAAAGACTAGAGAAAGTTATTGAGACATTTATATCTTTTATATAGTTTGAGACACCTCTTTAATGATAAAAAAGAATAGATAGAACAGTACTTACTTGAAACGTAGGTTACTTTCATCATAAATGGATTTAAATCATTATTATACAGCTATGCACCTTCACTATTTTTATTGTAGCATTAATGAATGAAAGGTCCATTTGCCTACCAAATTTTAAAAGTTTCAACCAACCTAAGTGAACATCACATGCAAATAAATAAATTACACTTTAAATTTGGACTTTTTTTTATGATTGCGATGTTCGGATCAATTTTTATGCATCATGATTAATTTTACAAGATATCTATAACCTCTCATCAGTAATAGGTATTAGGTAACTAGACTTTTTGATGATCTAACTCAACATTTCTAGTTAAGAATACAAAAATATTTTTGTTACGCAATTTTTCATTGATAGGTGTGTTGAACTTAACTTTGCACAAATGGCACGTTGCTACATTTTTTATATCATATAGTAGCACATGTATTAGTCTTTTTTTATATATTTGATTACCATGTGACAAGAACTTGATGCCTAATGATCAATTTGTATAAGTAATTAAATTAAGAAATCAAGATTGATGTCAAGTGATATGTATTTTTATATTTTTAACTAAAAGTCTCAAGATTTCTATTTTTTTTTTAAAATTGCCTTTTATTAAACAGCACGTTAACATAAACGTAAAATTCGAAATAATCGAGCCTCGAAAAATTGTGAGTGGCGGGGGGGAGAGGGGGTTAAAAAAATACCTTATTTAATGCAGCAAGACTGATAACTTTGACTCCCAATTTATCAGCTCTAAGAATTGCTTGTTCTATTTGGTTATTAATTCCTTCAGCTGCAAATGGCAAAAAATACTGCAACAACAAATAAATCATCAGAATTAAATAACACTTCAAAATATAATAATTTTTTTTTAAAAAATATTCTTCAAAAAATAAATGATAAAACTATAGAAGTATCAGCGAAAATATAATTAAGTACATAAAAGTAGTTTTTTCTATTTTAAATGATATAATCACTACAAAATCAGTCCAATTAATACTTATATTTTATCAGGTATTTACATTAACCCAACCAATTTAACCTTAACAGTTAAAAATTAAAGTCAAATACATAGTACTTAACCGTGATTAACTAATCATATATGTGTCGGACACATTTCTAAAATGTACTAAAATTTATGAATTCCTATAACAATATCAAATTAATATACAATATTGATTGAGTTCACAGTAAAATAGTGGAATATTTGTTACTAATATATAAACATAGTCTGTATATAAAAAAAAAAAAAAANGTCTGTAAAAAAAAAAAAAACTAATTGTATTCACGTGTATATAGGTTACAAGCTAGATTCACCTCTATGTAGAAAATAAATTTCACGTGTTTACCTCATGAAAAAAAAGGGTTAAGCGGGTTAAAAGTATAATAAAAGAGAAATAAAGGGGGTAAAAGGATAATATTAACAAACCTGAAATCCAAAGCGAGGAACAACCCAAGTTTGATGCAATCGACCCCTCAAGTTATAAAAAGTTGCTAAAAAGACCTTGGAGTATGCCCACATGACAAACATGAACACAAAAACCAATGGCAAAAATGGAAGCAAAAAGAGTCTTGTGCAAAATGGTGTTGAAGCAAATGATCTGAATAAAAATGGTGCATGCATTGCAGAAGTCATGTCTACTACATGTGCCAAAAATACAAAATCTGGTACCCTCCCATTTTTACCTGCAAAAAAAAAATAAAAAATATTATATATATATTTAAAAAATTAGATAAGAATTTGAATGACATTCGAGTAAAAAGTCGAAAAAACTAAAAAAAAATGTTTGAAATTGACATTGTTATGATGTGCATGGATATAGATTTTCGATGAAGGAAGTTCAAGATTGAAGTCGAAAGACATTTTTAAGAATTGTCAAGATGTGTTTGAAATTTGGACATGAATTTTCGACTGATGTTTCAATTGAAAATTTATATTTTCAATAAAAATATGTATAGTCAAATAAATATTTGTAATAGGGATAGAATTTATGTGAATTTAGCAGTAGAGAAATGGATTTAAAATTTTAAGTTAATAAATTTTGATAAAAGCTACATGAAAAGCACATGTTATATGTTTTTATTGTTTTAAAATAAGTGTTATGTTAGAAAAATCATGTATATTATAAAAATATATATATGATATGTATTTTATTAAATTACTTATATTCAATAAATGTTTCTTGGAGTATAAGATTATAGTTGAAAAAAATACTAATTTTTATTTTGAATTTCTAAGATTATATTTATTTTGAGATATGGGTACTTTTTTCTTGTACTTTCACCCACAACTTCTTTATGACAATTAATATGAATATTTACAAATATATAAATTTTAAAATTCCAACTAGTTTTTTTCTCTATTAAATAGTAGCTGACTCATTTTCAATTTAAAGAAACAAAACATTTATTAATGATGTTCATAGTTGTCCTTGTAGTAATAAATTAACACTTTCCCTTTTTCCATATTGATATATACTTTTAACTACAAAATTGACAAAACAATTTACACTATAAAATCACCTAAAAATATGTAATTAATCTTAAAAAAAAAGAAATTAGTAATCTGTAAATTAAGACATGTTACCGGCTAGAACATGAATAATTAAATTGCTATGACAATTAAAATATATTATTATACTCCTAATAGTTTACATAATTAGTTATATTCGATATCGTTAGATTATATTAAGATATGTATTATATATGGTAAGTAGTACTTTTTCATTCTTGATTAGACGGTACGGATTCGATCTCACGATATGAAATTGTTGATATTGGAGAATCTTAGTATCTAAATTAGTTGTTTATTTGAACTTTCATCGTATTGATTAGGGTTCAATTTCTCACTTTATAGTCCTCTTCCATGTTTACCCTTCTCCTATCCCATTTTTAAAAAGAAAAAATAGACATGAAATCGCATGTTTCTTGTTAGCAACCAACTAGGTGCAAATCTAAATCTAGCTTGTCATCAATGTAGATATCGAACATCGAGAGGAATATTTACCTGATTCAATACTTAATTTTGTGTGCATTTCCCATGATTTTGGGTTAAGTGTGTCACCTAATACATCAAAAATTGGCATAAATAGGCAATAATTGGTCTCCTTTTCTGTATGGTGTAGACTGTGGTACCTGTCAAATTTATAGCCAAAATTTGAAAAACAAAAAATTGGTTATTAGAAGAAAAAAAATTGAAGAAATAAATGAGCAAACTAAAGGCACTTTTTTTTTTATATAAAAAATAATTTTACATTATGGCATTAAATTTCTTTGTTGCCTATGACAGAGGTACACCAACTTTTTGCAACCATTTAATTTCTTGAAAAGTTTATTTAATGCTTTTGTCAATATGCAAAAAAAAAAAATTGTTGAAATTCTACTGTAAAGAAATGAAATCTGGTTTTAATAAATATTTAAATTCAATTACAATTTCTCAAGGTAAAATAATACATATCCACGTATAGTATCTATCTTTCATAATTGTTGCACATTTTTGAAGAAAAATATTTACCAACTTTAATCTTAAAAAGAAATATATCTCTCTCTTAAACATTTCACTAATTATAGCAAAATAATACAAATAATCAACTTTTAAAAAGTGATAAATATATATATTTTTTAAAACATCAAATATTTTATATAATTTTTGAACAGAGAAAAATGAATTTTATTAATCTCTTATGTGTCAAAATACCGACCTATAAAGATTTGATTTTATAAAAAAATAAAAAATTATAATTGGCCACAAAACCAATAGACACGAAACTTTCTGCACAAATTACTGAAAAGTTAATCTTGTTTTCTACTCAAAACAATAGTTAAAAATCACATTGTTACAACATGTTGACAATAATTTATACATAATTTTTTTTTAAACAAAAGTAAAGGACAATCGATGCAGAAAGTCTCCCATGTTAATTGTGTTCAAAACTAGGATTGCATCTCAAAAAGTATAATTCTATTCTAATTAATTATTTCACGACTTGACTATGTAACTTATAAATTGCACGAAAATTTATGTATAAATTATTACTCTCAACGTTCAATTATAGTTGTTCAATGTACCGAATAAAAAAGAGAGTATACTTACGTTGGAGTGTAGACCAAATACTTGAGAAAAGGAATTGCTTCAAATAATTGATGAGAAATAATCTCAAAATTGCAATGTCCCAAACATCTTAGCCAATCAAATATCAACACGTAACCATAAATCATAGTTAATGATCCGTATCCCAATAAACAAGACCCAAGAATTGGAATTCCAATAATTCCACCTAATATTATGTGCTCAAAAAATGTAGCATGACCAGCTGAAATTTCCATCCAGAAAAAAAAAGTTATTAAACAATAAAATAATTATAAATACAATGAGTATGGATTTATCTTATATATACTAATAAGATAAAAATAGTTTTACGTTATCATGATAGTTTAACATGTTATAGCAAATAAAGGCAAAGTTATAAGGACGGAGAATTATACTGTATAAATCAAGCATAAGTAATTTTAAAATTTATAATTTATATATAAATTGATAAATCTCTCCGATATACAAAAACTTATAATATAATAAAGGGGTTCAAAAGTTACTTTAGATGATCATCAATTCAAAATTTCAGGTGTAACATTAATTATTGTATTTTCTAAAACATGTTTTAATTTCTGAATTCACCGCTAACAACAAGTACATACTTTGTTTTCCATGTAGCTAATTCCATTTAATATGAGACATGTAGTTATCTTATAGACGAGTTATAACATTTAAATTATGATCAAATCACTTAAAATGTAACTAAAAATAAGAACTCGATCATAATAAGTAGAATTAGTAATCTAAAAAAAGGCAAATAATATTTTCTACTACGACAAATTAAAATATATTGATAATTTAAAAATTATTTATACTATTTAATAAGTGAATAAAATAAATTACCTGTAAATGGTTGGGGTACTGGTGAAGAATGATGAAGTGAATGATAATTGTTGAATAAATAGTTTCCATGAAAGCATTTATGCAAGAAATAATAAAGTGGCTCTGAAATTGTTATATGGAGAATTATAATAGCCAAAAATCCTCTAAAATCCCATAAAGGGAGATTTATTTGATCTTGAAGCATGTAGAAACCTAATGAACCAATCATAGCTTGAAGTAATATGAAATTATCCCTGGAAAAAAATAACAATTTTTTTGTCAAGTAAGAATTTGCATGAATTAATAACATAAAATAGATGATTTGATTGTATTATTATTGTGTTCTTAAGGAATTTACATCCCTCGATATATTATTAGTAAAAGCGTATGATAGAATTTCTTCAGAATTCACAAAACTAGATGAAATTTAAGTGCAGGATTTTTTATTTAAAAAAAGAGAGGGGGTGGGGGGAGGGGGGGACCCGATGCTGGGGCAAAGCTAGAGGAAAAGTTACATATTTGACAGAATTTAATAGTTTTGATTAAAACTTTGTATTTATACTAAGAAAATCACTTAATATGAATAAATAATTATTCAGAATATAGTGAGCTACCTTTTCTAAAATGCAATATTCATACACTCAAAATTCTAGCATCTGCGATAATATAAAATTTGAAAAAGGATAACCCCCTCCCTCCGGGACTGTGTTATAGGCAATAAACACTGACACAAACATCTATAACTGATTCCAGAGTTCAAATTGCAAATAAATTCTAGAAAAATGATCCAAAAGGGGGTACAACTTGGTGTCAACGTAACGGCAGAGCTAGAGTTGGTTAAAACTTGTTTTTATGTTAAAAAATTCACTTAATATGTATACATAAATTGTCCAAAACCCAATTAGCATGCTTTTTAAGTATTCAAAATCAATAAACTTAAAAATTCTGATTCACCACTCTGTGTTTGGTATACAAAGATCATATAGGGTCCAAAAAAGGATCATACCCCAAACAATTATAAACATAAACAACATATGTTGGTGACGCAAGCATCAATAGCTGATTCCACCGAATAAAAATTGAAAGAATATAAATTCAAGATAATTACCAGTCCCATTCATTGTCAACTTGTTTGAAATCAACACCTTCTTTGATTATTCTTCTATTTCTAGTTAAGAACAACATGTTACTGAAAGTATTCCATACACTATGAATAGTGCATCTAAGTAAACATATGATGAGAATATGTAAACACCATGTTGCTTCCTTCATGTTGTTTTCTTCTTGAGATCTTGAGTAAAACCACTTTGCAATGAAGGGTCCATATAGTAAATACTGTTCCAAAAATCACAAAAAAAAGAAAAGAAAAAGTAAGCACATATTATTATACTAGTAAATAGTGTGGACTAGCCACTTTTCAACGTGTAATCGATAAATAATCATCGTTCTGGAGTTTTAAGTTCTACGAGTGAAACTCCATGACTATTCAACATCATATAGTTTCACTTGTAAAAGTTAAAACTCCATACCAATCACTATTTTTCTATTATGAAGGGTTGAAAAGCGATTATTAAGTTGAAACTCTAAAATAATCACTATTTTTTTTTTTCTATTATAGAGTTGAAAAGTGGCTATTTGTGAAATTTTTTCCCCATAAAGAAAAAAAGTCTACTAGAAACACGAGTTTTTCCGATAGACATTCCTATCAGAATTTCATCGAAAAATTGGAATAATCTTCGATGAAAAATTGGCAAAAACAATTTTGAATAGAACATTTTCGATGGAATTCTAACGAAAATCCATCTAAAAAACGTGTGTTTTTAGTAGTGAAACAATATGAAAAAAAGATTAATAAATAAAATTAGAAATTTTAATAAGTACCTTGAAACTTCCCAAGTAATCCCATGGCCATGTTGACAATGAAGATTCCATTGTTAAACAAGAAAAAAAAATACTTAAAATCTTCTTCCTCTTAAAGAGAACAATATGTTGAAGAACAACAAATCCCTATATAAGAAAATTAAAGAATTTGTTTTTCTTTAATATAAAGAAAAGATTGTTTTGTGAGTTTTCTTGAGTTTCTCAAGAAAGTGAAATAATTGAACTATGTTAGCATTGGGCTATTCTCACTTATATAGATGATGAAAATGGAAATATGTGATCTTATAAAATAGAAAAAGCTTCGGTTTAATTTATTTGTTTGATTTGGACTTATCATAGAGTTTTAAAAAATAAAAAATATATTTAAATTATCAATATAAATTATAGTGGAGTGATAAGTATTCGTTTATTTTATCAACATGGATTGTGGTGCACTGGTGGGAGTGTTTCACCCTTAACTAGAGGTCTCGGATTTGAGCCGTGCGTATGGAGAAAATCCTGTTGGAATCGCCACCCCGAATGGGCATTGTAGTGCGCAATCCGAATTTAATCGGAGCTCTAATGCGGCCTCCGAACCGGGTGGGAAACAAAAAAAGTATTCATTTATTTTTAATCAGATGTCTCGGGTTCGAGTTCCTCGTGAATACGAAATTGCCTTCGTTAAGAAGTGTTTTAACCCATGTAAAACTTTTCGACACTAAATTGGATTTAGTCGAGCTTCAACGTGAAGAAATATTTTTAAAAATTCTACATCTACTTGTTTGTTAGAAAAATTACTCCACTTTTACTGTCACTATCAGTCCTTTATATTGCAACAGAAAAATGAACTTCAAAAATAAATAATAATTAAAAAAAAAACTATAAAATTCAACGCGTCAAAATTTATTTATTTTTTCATTGAATTAGGAGTGAAATAGCACAGCTGTATAGAGATGGTGAGAATTTAATGAGGAAATATTATATAAGTATTTTATTTTGTGAGTGGTTATTAGAGATGGGAATTGTAGAGAAGCAATATGGGTTGAGGTGGGGGTGGAGGTGGGATGGGGGTGCACGTGGGTGCAAACTTTGGAGTGGCCACTACCCTTTTTAAAAAAAAATTTATTTGGTGTTCGATAATTATTTTGAGAGTCGACTAATTTAAATATGGATCATGTAAAGCTCACTAGGGAAAATATGAATCTTGATTTTATTTCATAACACTGATCTGGTTGTCTTGTAAGTGCTTTGAGATACTTATTATTTTTCAATTTAATTTGCGTGTGGTTATTAAAGATGGGTATTCTAGAGAAGTAATATGGGGTGGGTGGGTGGGTGGGTGGGGGGTCCATATTGGATCGACCATTACACTTTTCTTATTTGGTATTTGATAAACACATTGAGAGTTAATAAATTTAAATATAGATCATGTAAAGCTCATAAAGATTCTTAATTTTATTTTATAACAATATTGTCCCGATCATCTTACAATTTCTTTGATTATTCCATCAGTTACTTATCATTTTCATCAATAAGTGTGCCTTAATGATTTTATCAGAGCAGGCTATAATAGAATAAAAGTTTTCATGGTGGGATTAAAAATATAAAGAAATTAACACATGAAAGAAGTTTAAACGGGAGATTCGTTATACGTATATAATTTTAACCTTATAGTATTAGTATATATATATTGAAGAATTATCCAGCTTGTTCCCCGCCCCTAGTTTCATCACTGATACGTATAAACTACCTACCAGTATAATATATAGGATGTTCAGATCAACTTGTACATTTGAGATTATGTCACCAAATTGGATAGCTACTATTACCGATCAATAGTCCACTATACATGTGTCAAGATCAACTTGTGCACTCGCCTATTTTCATCATAAATCTATTAAAGTTTGAACTATTTAAGATTTACGTTGATTTTATTGACTACTAGACTATGCCTCGAATGTGATCGGTCTTAATTATACAGCGGTAGCTACATGTTCTTCCCTGGTCCTTTGTTGTTGTTTTCCAATTATTTCAAACTTTGGTGTTGATTATTGTTGGACTCTATTTAATTTGCTTTCATAAATGCATACAAACACATCACAGGGTTAGCTCATAGCTAGTGGCATGGGCTGTCAATATATATAGATTTGTGTAGTTGATTATCGACATAAAACATCAAACGTATTTAATTTGGTTTTGACTGATATTAACATTATTTAATTTTATGTGTGAATTAATAAGTATTTAAATTTGATAAAATTGAACAAGTAGACACACACATCGTACATAACAAATCATGTGAGATTTGTCATGCATGTATGACACGTGTATCTACTTATTCAACTTTATGATAGTTTAAATATTTACTTGTGCATATCTAAAATTGGAAGACGTAGATGACATATAAAGCCAAGTTTAGATCACGTTTATATATTATGTCTTGATTATTTGACCAATTTTATCTAATGACTTTGTAAAGTGTATTTATATCATTTAATTACTTATTAGGTAACTATAACAATTTTTTAGTGACATCTTGAATTCTTAATAAGCAGATATTTTCGCAGGAGCATGAGATATTTTTTTGGAGTAAAAACATTATGAAATGTGATTTTCATACTTTTCGTATTTAGTTCTATCTATTTTTGCACCTTTTAATTAACTTGAACAACATATATAGATCCCCCTCTTTCTTTTCCGCCCCACTAAAAACTTAAACCTAAAAAATGTAAAAATTTAGCTTCAAATGCGACTTATGAGATTTAAAACAAAATATCCATTTGAATATTTTTTTTTTCAATGAGTCAATTTATGATAAATTAATTCCTCAAAAACTAAAATAATATGCCTTTATTCCAAACAAGTTACAACATCTTCACTTACTCATATTTCTCTATTTAAAAAAATCATTTCTAGTCAATATTCTCACTTTTTAATGTTATCCAAATTCGGTTTGAAGACAAAAGTACAAGTCTCCTCTAGTATATATATATATATATATATATATATATATATATACACACTATAGTCTATAAATAGTACTAGCTAAAGTCAAAGCTATATGAAAATGTGATTTAAGATTTATTTTTATCGTGATATCACATGCAGATTCATCAATAATCTCAATTTATCTAATGCAGCGTTCCCATTTTATATTATCCATAACATTCAACACATTAAGTGTGCGGAAAAGGGGAATAATTTGTAGTCTCCTAATATTTGACTTCAACTATTTGTATTCGAGTATTATTTATCTCAAATTTTAATATTTTTATTGATTTGAACCTAATAATGGTTCATGACAGTTGATGTCACCTTCAATGTTATGCCAATTTTCAGATATAATACAAAGTACACATTACAAATTAATTTGCTTCCCTTCTAACATTAATATTTATCCCATTCAAGTTTTCGTGTATAATACGATATATAATCAAACTTTTTTTTTTTTTTATAATAACGTTGTTAGTTTGAATAGTTTCTTATTGCTATAGACTATAACATAACATAAAAAATTCAATTTCAAAAAAAGAGAAAATTAATTGTTATAATGATACGTTATTATACAGAATGTCTATTATCATAAAAGTTTAGTTCCTCCTCTATGATTCGTAAAACTTTATTAGGCAAAGCTGACCCTCTACGATACGTAGAGCCAATATTGAATAGGTAACACATGTGTAGCATGTCACTAGAGGAAAAATGAGTGCTTTATAAATAAGGGAAAAGGGTCTGATATATCCCTCAACTTTGTCATTTAAAGTTAATATATCCCTCGTTATAAAAGTGACTCATATATACCTCTGCTTATATACAAATGACTCACATATACCCTTTTCATCTAATGGAAATGAAAAAAATTAATTTTAGTTTAATTTTTTTATTAATTTTTTGTAAAGAAATATAATCCCATATGGGTATATTTAATCCTCCTCAAACATTTTTTTTTGACTTTTTTTTGTTTCAATGACTAATTTAGATTTATTATTTTGATGGTCAAATTTATTTATGTTTCACTAATATTCTTGTAAAACTTATTATAGATGACCAATTTTTTTTCTTCAAATACAAAAATTAAATTACAATATAGACAAAAAAATAGTTTTAAATTATAATATAGCCAAAAAAAAATTAATTTTTTTCTTTACAATAAGGAATGAAAGAAAAAAATAAATAAAAATAAGAAACTCAAATAATGATAATCAAAGAAGTCAAAAAATAATTTATGTATGAAAAAGATTAAAATATACCTTGAACTTTGCTAGAAGAATCATATATACCTCTAAATAATTTTTTTTTTTTAAAAAAGTCAAAAATATAAATTTAAAACTAATTTTTTCACTTCCGTTAAATGAAAGATATATGTGAGCTCATTTTGTAACGGTAGGGGTATATGTGAGCCGTTTGTATAACGATAAAGGTATATATGAGCCATTTTTATAACGAGGGGCATATCAGCTCCAAATGACAAAATTAAGGTGTATATCAGGCCCTTTTCCCTATAAATAATGTATTCAAGTATATTTCATGCTCAATCAAATTGTACATCATTGTATAATAAATTGAAATAAAACGAATATTTTATTTTAGTATATAGTTTATAAATACCATTATAAATATTTTCCAACCGTCCTATACCTAATATTGGGCCCATCATCTTAATTGAGCATACTAGCTTTATGGCAAGAAATAGTTGGCAGGGTTAAGATGCATTTATTGCAAACTTTGAGGGGTTAAAATCTTAAAAGGAAACAGAAATTTTGGGCCCTCACCAAAGTTTTTAATGATGCTCCTACTTGTCAATTTGACTTTATAGCCTCTTCGTTAGTCCATAAATTTTAAAAGTCTCTATATTTTTTTTCTTCATTTTGTATTTAGTTAAATATCTTAACATAATTGAAAAGAAGGGTGTAGTAATAATTAATCCTTCGTTTGGTTATTAGTAGTACGCCTCCCATCTCAAATTATTTACCATTATTTCTAATAATGTTTGTCTCAAATTATGTCGTTTTAGAAGATCAAGACAAAACCATCTTATTTTACCCTTAGTGGTTATTATTCTAAGACTACAAATACCTCAATTAGGAATAATATTATGAATGAGAGGGAAAGAAACTTATTTAAGATTTTTTTAAAAACGTGTAAAAATTTATGACAGATAATTTGAGATGGAAAAAGTAATAGTTACTCCTTCATTTGGTTATTAGTACTTGTAAATACTTAAAAATATTGTTAAAATTTTAAAGTTTATAATCGATCCTTATTTATTATTTTTCGTAACTAAACAAACAAAAATCCAATCTTACCTATAAATTTATCAAATTAGTTTATATATACCCCCTTGTTAATATATAATTTGAAGATAGGTACATCTTGAAATTGATTAAATTGGATTCAAATATCTCCAATTCGTATTGTACCACAAAGTTCAGCAAAATATCTAAAGTTCACAATTAGTATTTTTTGGTGTACTCCACAATTATTAATCATTCTGACTCTTACATTTTTTGTTTTCTAAATAATAAATTACTAGTACTATATCACCAATCAGGATTCTAGGATAGCGGTAAATACTTTTTTATTTTTAATTATAAGTTTCAGATTTGAGTCAGTGATTTGAAGAGTCGTTTTTATAGCTTGTTTGGATAGTTGTTACCTATTGTATTGTTAGTTTAAAAATAATATTTGTTTTAATTGTTATTTACATTTTATTGTATTACATTGTTAAATCATTGTTTTGTAACGAGGGAAAAAATCTCTTTTGTATACTGACTGATTTGATATGATCACACGTGTCGTTACTCACCCCCACCCCCCTCATTTTATCTTCCTGTCTCTACTTAACCATTTACCTTGCATTTGATGATAGCTCTATCTTACTTTTCTTGTAGGTTTATTATTCAACTATAACTGTTAGTGACGGATCTACATTTAAGTTTACGAGTGCTTGAGCACCCATTACATTTTGAAGCCAACACTATTATTTATATAGGAAATCTAGTAATTTGTACACACATATATATAAATTAAGCACCCAGTTTTAGTAGCAGTTTCAAATTAGAAATAGTTAAGCACCCATAACTAATTAATTCTGGATCCGTCACTGGCTAATGTGCAACATTATATAATAACATAAATGATACAATCTATATAGCGAAATATTATATTCATCAAACTACTATATATACAATACAACACAACACAATACAGTACGATACAATATATATTATAAAACAATAAGTAATAACCATCCAAACAATTTGTCACTACAACAAAAGAGACATTTAGTGACAATAGATTTGCAATAATATTCGGTGACAATTAAGTTATTGTCTTTGCATTCAGAATCATTAAATTCCATAGTTGCATTTATACAAAGTACTGGTTATAAATATCGATATTTATTATTATTGCTAGATACAATATAACGACAATTATGTTATAACCTTTATTTGTGTAGTGTGTATTGCTAAAGCATTGATTTACCCTCGATGTAGGATTTCTTGGAGCGATCCAAACATAATCGAACCTCAATATAAAAATCGAATACCGAGCGAAAAACAAAAGAACAACTACTTGCTACTGTCCTTATAGGTGTACTGAATGATAACAACTAGGAATTAATTCATGAACAGACATGAACCAACTCTTTCAATGTTGTGTAATAAAAGTCTCCACATGTGGCAGCTGAGTTTCATGTGGCTAATTTGTTACTATCAAAGTAAATTCTTATTGAAATTTAATTCTTAGAATTTGAACAAGTTGATATATATATACAAACAATAATTGAACAAATTTATTCATATATGGCAGCTGTGTTTCCTATTGTTAGCTAGTACTATAAAAGCAAAATTTATATGAATTTCAATTTCTAAGAATCCTAACAAGATGATCATATACTAATAATTATTGAACATAGTAATCATTAGTGATATAAATCTAGAATAATGTTTGAAAAAATAAAGTAAAAAAGTTGATTCTTGGATAAGGAAAAAATAAATATCAGAGTTCATATAAGCACAACTACTCACACTAGGGGCCATTTGGTGGCTGATTCAGAAGTGAGTTAAACAGGTATTAAATTCAGTATAAGTAATACTTTCTTTGTTTAAAAAAGAATGCTCTCGTTTTATTTTTAGTTTGTTTTCAAAAAGAATAATCTCTTTTCTTTTTTGGTAACATTTTAATTTCAATTTTCCAAGTGACATGTTTAAGACCACAAGATTAAAGGGCAATTTTATACATTTGACATAACTTTAATTTAGGACCACAAGATTCAAAAGTCTTCTTTATTTTCTTAAATTCCGTGTCAAGTCAAACTAGGTCACTCTTTTTGAAACGGAGGGAGTACCATATTTGGTATATAGTTGGTTAGGAAATACGTTATTTATGTATAAAATTAATAGGGATAAGGGTCTGAAAATACCTCAACTTTGGTCGAATTTGTTGTTGCAATACTAAACTTTCATGAGGACCTATTACCTCCCTACACTATTTAATACCGTATTTTAAACATATATATTTGCCCACGTGGACATAAAAAATAATGCAAAATTATAAATAGTAGTGTGTCCACATAGACACATATATACTTTAAAATACACTATTAAATAGTTTAGGGGGTAAAAAATACGATATTAAATAGTCTAGGGAGGTAATAGGTCCTCATGAAAGTTTAGTAACGCAACAACAAATTTGACCAAAGTTGAGGTATTTTTCAGACCCTTATCCCAAATTAATATGATGTTTAACTTTGTAATACATGTGTAAGTTATAAGAGAATTGATGTATTATTTATGCAGGATAGAATGTGTAGGATAACTAATACATGAATAACTAAACTATGCATAACTAATATATGCATTAATACATAAATTTTCTCATATTTATTTCTTGTATTACTAATATCTGCTTAACTTTAATCAACTCTTCAACTGCCCCTAATAGTACTATAGTAGTTGTTGCTGCTACTAGCACATGCATGTATAAGTAATGAAAGGGACTTAGAAGAAAGGGATATATCCTAGAGATGCATGTTATATCAGTACTCTTGTCTCGTTATTTAGACAAAGGTAGATTCACGATTTAAATATTATCGATACTTAAAATAAAGAAAACCTAAAGATGCACGCTATATCAGTATTGTCTTGTTATCCGATCTGACACGAATTCATGATATCAACATTTTTTATGCTTAGAAAAAAGGGACCATTGTGATGCATGGTATACATACTAGGTACTCGTGTCTCATAATTCAATCCAACACGAATTCATGATTTGAATATTATTGATGCTTAGAAAAAAGAGATCACTAAGATGCATGTTATGTTTGTTAGATACTTGTGTCTCCTAATTCAATCCAACACGGATTCATGATTTGAACATTATTGATGCTTAGAAAAATGGAACCCTTAAGATACATGTTATATATCAGATATTCGTGTCTCGTAATTCAATCCTATACGGATTCATGATTTTTTAAACATTATTGATGCTTAATAAAAGGGATCCTTGAGTTGCATTTTTCATATATCATATACTCGTATCTCACAATTCGATTCATTACAAATTCATGATTTGAACATTATTTGGGCTTAGAATATAGGGACTCTAGAGATGCAATTAGTTATATCAATAAAAATGAAACTTATCACGTGGGAAGGACTTTCTATATTAGTGGCTCGACTTAATCTCGCTCTCTTCTTACACTATTCTTCTCCAGTAAAAAGAATGATTGAAAATTTTGAGAACCTTTACAAATGTATGTACGTGTTCGCTACACAATTAGAATACAAAAGAGTATTTAATTTCTTTACTACCTTCTATTTATATGAAAAATATCATGCATAACATAGTTTGAACCTTAGCGCGATCCATGAAAAAATATGTTACTACTGAAACACGAAAAAATTAAAATATTCTTATTTTGTGTTTACATTTTCTATAAAATCTTCTATAAGGGAACAAATTTTATTTATCAAGCAAGTTGCTACTTCCAACATTATGTATTATTCCTTGGACTGTATTTCACTTTTTAAGTCCCTACACAAAATCACTTGATCGACATGAAGAAATAATAGCCACATGTTTTATTTTATAAATAAATCCCAATTTTTTTTTTTATAAATTCTATTTTTAATATTTAAAATAAACAACTTGTCAATTAATTAAATTCCCAGAGTTCATGATTTTGACATGCCAGCAATTGTAGTCTGGATAATTAAAACAATTTTAAATGCCATGTGACTATGTGAGTGAGTCCTTTCTATCATGAATAGTTCTCCGGAATAGAGGTGAATTCAGAATTTAAATTTTATAAGTACAATATTTAAGTTTTATTAGCGTTAAATCTATTGTATTTTAAAGTTATAGGTTCATATGATCTATTATTTATTGCAAATTTTATTAACTCTACATATAAATTTATACTCTACGTCAAAAATGTTGAATTTAGATGAGTCCAATATCGTAACATTGGATCCACCCCTGGCCCAGATTAAGACATAAGTAATACATGTTTCACTGTCAAAGACCAAAAAAAAAAGGTGTCTGCATCATCAATCTCCTTATCGATATAGGTATAATATCAAGCTCGAGATAATAGAAGTCGTAGAAAAAATTAATAAGTGCATAAGTTGCCATTGCATTCAATTATCTTAAATGGTCGAAATACATTTTTTAACTACTCAATATTACAAGTTGATCAAGCCAGCTTAAGTATAAATATTTTCTTCCTTATCTATATGTTTGACAAACTCAAAAATATTTAATTAGGTATGTGAGTATGTCGGTCGCTTCCAACTTATGATTTTACGGTATATAAACATTTTTTGTTTGATCAATCAATCTAACAAGTTATTGAATTTAACATACTATTCAAACGCGTAATTGTTTAATTATAAAGTCATCATATTCAATATACACCTAATATTTTAAGGTTCTTTTTCAGTATACTTTTATCGGTAAATTACAGAAATCATATACTTTTAAGGCAAAATTACAATTTATCCCTTAAAAGTTTATAATTACAGAAATCCCTCAAACGGATACAATAATATAAGCACTGATACATTAATCGTTAAGTAAGATACATTACATTTTATACATAATACACTAATTTGATGTACATTTTATACATGATACACTAATCCGATGCGCGAGATACAATAATATAAGCGCTGATACATTAATCTGATGTGCGAGATACACTAATCTGATGCGTGAAAATGAGGAATTTTGGAAATTTGTAAAACTTATAGGAGATAATGGTAATAAATAAACTAAAAGGTGGGATTTCTGTATTTTTTCCTAGTTTTTTATTTGTATTAATCGATTTGAAGGAAGGTGAACGTATATTTTTTATTAGTTAACATTTGGACATTTAATTTTTTATTATTATTATTGAATATTTTTTTAAAAAAAATCAGTATATGGCCTCATGGGCCGGACTTGGCCTAGCCGGTGATGTTAACAGACTTCTTGGGCCTTAGGGTTGGGTTAAAAGTCTTAAGTTTGAATGGGCCAAAAAATGTTATTTGGGCTTCATTTTCATTCCTCAATTTCTTTCTTTATGCATCTTAAAGTTAAAACAATTATAAAATAAAAAAGGAATTCTTCAAGTAACATCTTCATTATTGGATCGCGGGGATGCAAAAAACAACTACTCCGATCCACACATTCACACATAATAATGATTATATGGATTTCGAGGCATTCAAAGATAGGAATCACCTCTTCGATTCTTTCATTCACTCTTCCTCTCATCTCTAAAAAAATTTATTCTTACGTTTATTTGAATATTCCAAACTATTTTAAATATAATTAAAAATAGTATTAAAAAAACACTTATATGAGAAAAAGAATGTTCTATTCTATATTCTCTTTCTCAAGATCTAAAATGTCAAATCATAATTTTTCTCTAGAACGTTCACATGTATTATAGTCAAGGACAATTATAAAAATTTAATTAGTTAATTGAGTTGTTAGTGACAAATCGCCACATATAAGATTCCAATTATAATATAAAGTATTATTTATTTTCAATAAGATAAAATAATAGTAACTATCCACTGGCCAAGTACAACATCTTGTTGGTTTTAGCATTTTAATATTACTATTTTAATATATTAATTTGCTTTACTTTGAGTTAAAAGAGTGTTAGTGGGCATTCTTACATTGCATCCGTTGGTGAGGCATATATGACATTACTCACCTATCAATGCACATAGGTATTATTGCCCATTATTTTTTGGTTACAAAAACGTTCCACTGAACGTTGGGTCAACACCTTGGGCAGTTTTGCATTTGCACGTTGGTGCATTTGTTGCCCACACAATTACTTCTCCAAATTATTCCTCCATTACACCTTGTAGCCTATGTAACTCCTAAGACCATTATCTTCACTATTTACTACACCATTATCTTTCTATTCATTGCTAGGAAGACTTCTTCTAGTATAAATAGTGGTGGTCTTCATTTGGTTTGGAATACACAACACACAAGAAAAATATAGAGTGAAAGAGTTAGTAAAAAAAGAGAGTTCTTATTAGTTGAAGGAAGGTGTTCTTTTTTGTGGAGCTTTGGACTCAACTCTTGTCCAGATTTGTTGAGTTATACTTTGTGAAGGCTGTTGTATCCTGGAGGGGACAAGTCAAGACGACTACTGCTGGACCGGTGAAAACATTTGCTGCAGTGGGCTTGAATCTCCTTAAAGAGAGCGAGATATCCGCGCCTCAGCCTGAAGAGATTTATTTCTTCATTTTTTATATTCAATTGTAATCTTGTATTTTTGTTATCTTGTAAGTTTTCACTAACAATTTTAAGGAGAGTTCAATATGGCTACAATTGAAAAAACCGCGGATGTCAAGATGGGAGACCTTAACAAGCCNTCGTGTCTAACTAAAAAAATAATCTAATTAATCGAAGCTCTAATATAATAATTAATATGAAACACCAAGTGGAAACTAAAAAATAAAATCAAACGAAAATGTGAAATTTATGGTGTTGAAAGTAAAATAAGTTACCTGCTACAAATAGGTGAAAATGATCCGCTAGTATAAAGCTTTTCTTAGTAACAATAGAATAAAATCTAATGATTAATATTAAGTCGTAGTATCTGGATGATCAAGTTGATTGAGCAAATGATCTTTCAAAATGAAGAATTTCAGGTTTGAAACCTTTACATACTTTTTCAGTTGATCTCGTTACATAAGACTTGTCTAGTACAATTTACTTTTTCTGTATGATTTGCTGGCCAATACACAAGAATGAGATTTATATACCTTATATGCATTCCGAAGAATAGTTACTACAAATTTTGCATCGACACAAAAATATTAAATTGTAGTACACAGGGACGGAGTCAGCTTATGCTTAGGGATCCATCTGAATCCCCTTTGATCAAAAATTATATAATTTTTATATGTTTAAAATTATTTTTTTGTGTTTACATATGAATGTTGAACCCCTTCAGTTAATTTGTGTGTTTACTTCTTTTCATTTTTAACCTTCTTAATAAATATTTTGACTCCGCTACTGATAATATTTATCCCATATATGATTATGATTTGTTTTGTTTTATTATAAATTAGAATATGTGCCCGCATGATGCGCGGTGATTTTACTAAAGAGTTAAATTGTTAAAAAAATACACATTTAAAGAAGATAACGACAAAAAATTAATATGATTTATGTGAAGTGCTCTTAGTACAAACAATATTATATGTTCTACAATCTTTATTGTAAAAATTATTAATAACAAATTTTTGTATTAAACCATTATGGTACTTTAGGATTAGGCGAATTCATTGTACAATTTTCATATTATCCCTAATACTCTTTTTGTAAATATTGTTTGTTCTATGGCTTAATTGTTTTGCTCGTATAGAATTTTACATGTAATAGAAATAAAGTTATATTAATTTGAATCCAAAATATATAAAGAGATATTCCTTTTTCAATATTTTTGCTTACTAGAAATCTACCGAAGTGTTTTTTTATATAATATGTGATAAGATGCTAAAATTTCATTCCACATTATTTTCAATTTAGAATTTGAGATTATATTCAAATAATTTTATTTCCTATATAAAAATTTAGTTTTTATTTTTTTATTTTTTATTGTGTTGCTAGAAATTCTTTCGTTATATAATTTTGTTTATTCCTGACTTTATCTATTAAGAATTAAGTTGCATGATATTATATATTGCAAGACTTCTTTATACATTATAATTCTCTTTTTTTTTTTAATTCTTTTTCTTCAATGATATTTTTACTAACTTTTTCATTTTTTATTTCATTTATAGTTCAAATAATGTCATTACTAAACTCTGATTATGAAATAACTCTCTTACATATAAAAAATTGAGTTTTACCTTGAAAATTGATAATTTTGAATTTTATTTTTATTAAAAATATGTTTCTCGAGAGTTTTTTTATTGATTAAACATTTTTATTTTTATTGTTATATAGTGCGATTTCAATTACATGAGCTTATTCATATAGTATGATTTTTTTATATTTCAAAATACTTTCTCATCTCAAATTTAAATGTTTATACGTTTGCATTGAAATATGTATTTATATGTTTTTCATTTTCTTATTCATATCTATTGTTATTGTGCTAACCATTTGTCATGTGTTTTTTTTTTTTAAAAAAAATCATTGTCCTTCTCCATTACTCATCTTCTAATATTATGTTGATAAATATATAACTTCTTACTTTCAAACTTATACGAAATTCTTATTATATTTTTATTTTATTAATCAAAATTCTTTCATTATTTAAATTTAACAAATTTAATTTCAATTACTATATGAAATATAATCTCATCCAAATTAGAGAGTGACTGTAGTATATTATAGCTTTTATAATTAAAATTTAATAACTTTTTAGCATAACTTTTATCATCAACAAAGGATGGAGAATGAGGAAAGTGCATTTTTTTTTTTAAAAAAAAATAATAATAAAATAAAGTAAAAATTTATACCTTAAGGTATGACGGCATCTTTATTTGTGAATCATCTCATGTCTTTCATCTTCTCCGTCAATATTCATATTGATTTTATTCATCATCATCATTATTTATATTAATTTTATTCTTTAAAAATGAAACACCTATTGAATCATTAAAAGAATATGAAATCAACATAAATAAGAAACGCCAATCAAATTTAAATGGTAATTGAGTTTAGTATGTATATTCATCTAA
This sequence comes from Solanum stenotomum, assembly GCF_019186545.1. Lineage (NCBI taxonomy): Eukaryota > Viridiplantae > Streptophyta > Magnoliopsida > Solanales > Solanaceae > Solanum > Solanum stenotomum. Next base: position 53,081,941 of record NC_064290.1, read on the forward strand.
TAATCTATTAAATCACTTAAAAAGAGACCATTTTAATTTAACATAAAAATGAACAGAAAAAGGCTAAATTATCAAAAAAGAAAATATTAGATGTCGTGCAAAGTATTAAATCGACGAAACAATTATCATAGCAGTAATTTATGTACCAAAAATATTAAAAGGTGGCGTACATGGTCCACTATCATAAAATTCTGTGGAATTCCTCCATTTCTTTATCATTAGTTTCTTCTTCTTCCTCGTTGCACTGGAGATGATGATAACCCTTCAACCATAATCAAATAATTTCACATAAAATAATTAAGAAAGAAGGCATACATACATACATACAATACACTACTATACTTCCACTCAATTTTCTTTTATGATCTCAAGTGCAATTAATATTTTGAATGTGATTGTTGTTACACATTTTTGAATATATATTTTGAAGAGTTGGTTTAAGAAGATGTGGATGATAATGTAGTTAAGAGTAATATTTTTTCACAGATATGGCTTATGAAGTTTAATTGTTTTTTAGGGATAAGGTTCGTTATTATTTCAAATTTAAATTTTAAATTAATTATTTAGTATTTTGTCCTGGCTAGAGCTTTCTTTTTATTTATAAAGAAAGAAGGAACGTGGTTCTGATTTATTTTTAATTTTTAATTTTTTAAATTTTTATGACTGAGAGATTTTTCTTTATATTATTTACTAAGGCATATGATCGAGATGATATTTTAATTTTTTAAAAAGGAACAAAACAATCTCATTTTCCATATGAAGATCCATTGTTTTTAATTAATTTTCTTGCCAATCTGTTTTTAATATTATAGAATTATGTGTATTAATTAAAAACAATTTTACAGTTACATCATCATAATTTTTAAAATTGTTTTAAAATTATTTCCATTTAATTAATTTTAATTAATTTAAAAAATGTGTTTTTTGTGGTGCTGACATATGGCATTTTTTCCTCTCCTATTATATATAGATATTTAATTTTATTGTTAGCAAAGTGCACTTCATACTTACGTAGTCCCACATGGAACTCTTAATGTTTTCAAAAATGTTTTGATAAAATTGAACATGGGACAGTATATATTATTTAGATATTAGATCACTTTTTATTAAATATTTTAAATGAAGAAACATAGTCATCATATATAAGATGACAGAATAAATGTTTTTTTTTTTGTTGTTTTTTTTATATCATGACAAATAACACTCTTTGATATTATTTTATTGCTAACTCCAAATATTCTGACTCAGCTACTCATCATAGACACCTTTTATTTTCATTTAAAAAGTCTTGATACAATTATTTTTAAAAAAAATCTTTTTTTATGTAGGAAGTGAAACAACTTGATCAGTATCCAACTCAAAAGTTATTGGATGGAATTTATTTTTTTTTTAAAAAAAAAAAAACAAAGGCATCATATGTTAGATGATAGGTCCGGGTAGAGCTCAAAGCTAGAATATAAGTTCGACAGAATTTAATAGCCTTAATTTAAATTTTATATATGTAGAAAAATAATATTAATAACATAATCAATGGACTCAAAGGGTGTGGACTAGAAGGAGAGATTGAACTCAAGAAGTTACTGTGAGTGAGCATAAGGTTTATAACAATATATAGAACATGAATAGATAAGTTGATCGCGATAAATTAAAGTGCTCGCTAAAATTTGACTCTTATACCACATGAAATACTATGATACATCAAATTCAAGATATTTAGGATATGTGTACAACAAACCATTATTATGAACTCTTTTTAAAAATAAAGTCGTAGCCTTCTAAAACTTTTTTTCTCCAATTTACTCAATCGATAGGTTGAGGCAATTATTAAAGCTATCTTTCATCAAATTCCCAAAAATACATAGAAATTATGTAAAATCACTACCAAAAATATCATATCTTTAACTATTGCTAGGAACCTTCATGGATCCACATCATGTTACTTTGAATTTTCATTTTTTCCTACTAGTTGCTTGGTAATGCCATATAATATACAGTTGTACTAAGGTATTAATAAAGTAATTAATTAATAGTACTATGTTTTATTCTCTTTGGTTTGCTTATAAATCAAGAAAATTCTCATAGCAAATCATCACAAGTCTTTGTTAAAACATTTATTTATTTTTTATATAGCAAAAAAAAATGGGGTTTGAAACTTACAAGCCCACAATTGTTATGATTGCTTTGCAATTTATGTATGCTGCTATTACTTTATGTACTAGAGTTACTCTTGTAGAAGGATTGAGTGCTAGAGTTTTTGTCGTTTATAGGCAAACTATAGCATTTCTCCTTATTGCTCCCATTGCTTTTAGGCCAAGGTATGCGTACATCTTACCCTCCTCCCCCGTCTCACCCACACACTCTGTCTGGTACATTCCTCGAAAGAAGTTTTTACAGAATCTGTCTATTAAGATCATAATTTTTTATTTTAGGAAACTGAATAATCATTGAGTCCTTTTTTTTCGATAGAAGACACTTTACAAGAGGCAAATACCCATCCTAGTCAATTTTTGGATTATTTTTTTATTTACGAAAAAATAATTTTCAAGAAAATGATTTATGTCGTACCAAATATGCTATGAATGTCGCAAAGAGAATGAACTTGCATTTTTATAGTACTTGTGGTTATAACCATCTGGTATATGAGGCTCACTGATTCGACTAATTCAGATTCATGTTCTTTATGATCTATTTTTTAAGTACTTTTGGTATAAATAATCTAGTATCTGAGGCTCACTGATTTGATTAATTCAGATCTACAGAATTTGTTTAAAATGGAAAGTGCTACCTACTAGGGGGTTTCTTTCCAAAATTTTGAACCCAAAACGTCTAGTTAAACATGTGGGAAGTCATCACAATCTTTGTGGTTGTAGGGACTTATTCTCTTGTTCTAAATTATACTAAAAATTGTTAATTATATATGTATTTTAAATTTTATTGTAGAAGGAAAACAGGCAATAGTATTTGCTTGGGATGGAAGAGTTTTTGGTTGATATTCTTGGCTGCTCTCATTGGGTAAGTTAGCAAATAATATGTTTTTTTCCAACATATATTTTTTTAATAAATAACAAGATTTATTAATTTTATCTCTATTTTTTATGCAGTGTAACAATAAATCAGAATATATATTTCTCTGGTTTGTACTATTCTTCATCTACAATTGCAAGTGCAACTGGAAATCTTGTTCCAGCATTCACTTTTCTCATGGCATGGGTCATGGGGTAAGTATCTAAAACTCAAAAAAACAAAAACTTTCAATTTTTTATTTTAAAAAAATCGTCAAAAATTATGATTTACACTACTAGAAAATCACTATTTCTACTGAATCTGGCTTGTCGATAATGTTTCGATAAGACGTGCGTCAGAAAATAGCAATTTTCTAGTAGTGTTAGTGAAATTCGGCTTGTCGGTAATGTTTAACTCAAATTTCTTTTAATTTTATTAATGAAAATTACTGTTTACACACTATAACAAAAAAGACATTTAGTACGATAAATTTTCTTAATATTGAAGCAAAAATATTTAGCAGTATTTATTTAGAATATCGATTATAAATACTTTATTATTGTCACTAAATATAATAGTGTTATTAATGAATATTTCAATTGTTTTTTTTTGTTTAGATTAGAGAAAGTGCAAATGAAAAGCTTAAGGAGTATAGCAAAGGTGATTGGAACAATTTTATGTGTTGCTGGAGCTGTTGCAATGGCATTAATTAAAGGGCCAAAATTGCTAAATTCACAATTTATTCCCACAAATGGATTATTATTAATTCTTGGCAAAGAAAATAGTGATAATTTGGACTCTAATTGGATGCTTGGTGTAATTTTGCTCATTGCAAGTGCTATTTGCTGGTCATTTTGGCTCATTTTGCAGGTATTTTTTATTATCAGTACTTTTCTTTCTTCGAAATTTTTATTATATGATAGTGTTGTATTCTGAGTCGAAGCTCCATGAAGATAGGAGTAAGGCATGTGTAAACTCACTCTTTCGAGTCTATATTATTTTTGTTGTTGTTGATAATTTCTGATAACAAGCGCTTTCCTATTTTAGTAGATTCTATATGCAATGTGTGTTTGGATTAGTGAGGCTAGTAAATTTTGAATACTGATTACATAACGGAAAACAAAACGTCTTACATTCAATGGAAAAAAAATCAACTTAAAAACCATTAAAATTGTGATCAGATGGATAGAATCTCATCAATTATAATGAGAGGTCTTAGAATTGAGCTTCGTCCTTTAATAGGTGACTTTATTTACGCAGCATTAGTGAAATATTTTGAAGTAAAAAAAAAAATCCTTTTTTTCAAACTAGCTTATTTTTTCGATAAAATGCGATATATAAGTCCAGTATTTTTCGAAAACAACTCTTCTATCTCTACAAGGTAAGACTTATGTACACTCAATCTTTACAGATCACACGTGTGAAACTTTATTGGGCATGTTATTGTTGTTGTTGATGCTAATTAATACTTCTTTCGTTTCAACTTGTTTGACTTATTTTAACGTGACATATAAATTTAAAAATTAAAAAAAAAACTTTTGAATCTCGTGAACAGGTGACATTATCAGCAGATTGTCCAGATCATTTATGTTTAACAGCTTGGTTATGTCTATTTGCTGCAATTCAATCTGGATTTGCAACAATTTTCATTGAACCTAATATTAATAGCTGGAAAATAACTTCATCTCTAGAGCTCATTTCTTGCTTATGCACTGTAAGTATAAGTATTCTCTTCTCTTACTTTTTTTTAATTATTTTTTTGGTAAATTACAATTGAAAATTGTTCAGATTGTTTGATACAACAAAAGTCATTTAATTTTCAGTCAAAAATATATCTTCTTAGAAAATGTTTTGATGTTTAGTTGGTGAGTAAAAGGTAAATTCGAACCAACCTGTTGGTCTTATAATATATCTCAGTATCAAAGATGAGACCAAAGATCAATATTTGCTTGTAAATTCTCCGTTATATATAATATGCATATGCGTCCTACATGGCAACTAAATATCTGTTACATTTATTGATATGAACTTTGTATAAAGTTGAACACGTGTTTAGAAACTAAATATTAGAAATTAACTTTCTTTGAATATTTTTATTTTTTTATTTGAAAAATGACTTATATTATTCTAACATTTTTGTATTTTTTTTATTTTTTATGAATAGGGATTTTCATCAGCAGTTTCTTTCTTTGGACAAGCTTGGTGTATTTCACATAGAGGTCCATTATTTTCAGCAATGTTCAATCCATTATGCACTGTTATAGTAACAATATTTGCCTCAACATTTATGAAAGAAGAAATGTACACTGGAAGGTAAATCTATCGCTAAATAACTCATAGCTAATATATTTTTTTAGAAGTCCATCACTAAATAAAATTAGTGATGATTTTTGTATTTATCTATAAAATTTATTTGCCGGTAATCCTTAAATGTGCCCTTTAACTTTAGAGACATCTACATCCTCCAATTTTGTGTATACACAAGTAGATACTTATACTTGTATAAAATTGAACACGTAGACACAACATAGAGTCCTATGTAGCAATTCACGTCCTACGTGGTAAGCTATAGTATTATTATGTATTATGATAAGATTGTTTAATGATTTTTATTATTTGTTGAATTTCAGCTTTGTGGGATCACTTGCTGTGATTTTTGGACTATATGTGGTATTATGGGGAAAATCAAAGGATAAAAAAGAGGAAAATATTAGTGTGGATGAAGAGCCAGTGAAGCAACACAATATTCAAGAAACTACAATTACAATTCAAGATTCTAATTCAGATTTGATTACAAATTGTAAAATAGATTTAGAGGAACCATTGTTGACTAAAATATCAACAAATAATGAAGATGATAAATAGTGTAAAAATAATTTTAAAAATAGAGGAAATCTCGAGCATTTAACGATCTCAGATGTATTGATATTAATTGTGATTAGTAATTTATTATTTCGATGAATCATTTCTTCGGACAGAAGAAGTGTTACAAGTAGTTATTGTTTAATTAATTCCTTCATATGTATGAGTATTTATTTTGTTGTATGTAGTTAGCAATTTCTTTTTCTCTTTTCTATAAAAATTTTTATAGTTACTATATTTTTTTCCCTCTATTAATAAAAGTGATGCATATGTTTCATTGATTAGAAATTTAGAATTATATTTTTCATTGGATAGTTGTTTCTCTTTGTTATCTTATTTATCTTCCTTAGAAATTTATTTAGGAAAAACTACCTAACTAGACATACATTCCTACTATATATATTACTATTACCTCTACTTTTAAATAATTACATATATTACCACTTTTAATATTTTATACCATATATTTTTAAAAATATAATTAGATACACAAATTCCTTGAAACTAGGATTACTTAATTATCTTAACATTTTAAAAATTAAAATTAATGGTCCAAATATATTTCTCTCTCATCAACCCCCCTCCCCCAACCTCCTCCGTAAATTGTCTATCCCCACCCCTCACCCCCACCAATGTATTATTTTAGTTGCAATATATATGTCATGTATATGGTCATACAATTCATCTTATGTATCTTAGTATTTATTTGGCTTAAGTCATCGTCGGCCCATTAAAGTTGTCCGCATAATTCATTTAGACACCTTATCTAAGACTTGTTCCAATCGAACACCTTCATTAATTAAAAAATATACCTATTGAACACTTTCTGACAATCAACTAAAAATAGAGAGTGAGTGGCATACATTCGCGAATGACATGGCACAATAACCAATTAAAAAAGACATGTGGCATTGACACATAATAACAATTAAAAAAAATTAGAAAAAAAAACTATGTTTTAGCCCAAAAAGAAAAGGTAAATAAAAAGAAAAAACCTTTCTTCCTCATTTCTCTTTTCGCCAAAGCACTCACCCACCTCGTCTCCATAAGCACAGAGCTATCGTAGCTAAAACCGCAAACATTCCGAGAATCATTACTCTCACTTTTCTTTTCTCTCAATTCATACAAGGATTCGTTCCACCCATACACCTGCCCCCTCTCCTTTATCCTAAAACCCATCAACATTGTAGTGCCATTTCTCCCAATCTCACTTTCTTGTTCAAACGTCAACTCAGATATATTTCTTTACTTCTTCTATGTTGTGAGTTCTTTAGAGTTTGAATTCTTTAACAATTTTAAAGAAAATAATTTCAGATTCGTATTAGTCTTGCCGGAAAAAATGGAGTTTCACCGGAATTGTTTTTGACAGAATTTGATTTTTATTTTTTTGATGGAATTCTCTTTTAAACAAAAAAATCAAGGAAAAAAATGTTGAACCAAAACGAAGCGCAAGAAATCTTTTAAAATAGACTGGAGAAGACGAGTACTCTGATTCTCTGAAGAAGAACTGGTAAAGGGCGATGTTGCTTTTCTTTTTTGATTAAGAGATTATTAAACTCAGGTCTACTATCGACGCCACAGCGACAGCTGCCATTACTGTCGGGAAATGGACAAAGTCAAAAACAAAAAGAAAAGCCTAACCCAGAAGGTCAATTCTGATTAAGCCTAGACAGTTGCTCATAAAACCAGAGATCTTTCTACCACCATCTCCTTATACGAATCCGCTATTTCATAACCCTCAACGCCTTTCCAATAACCATTTCAACTCTTTTCTTTACATCTGCTCTAAATCTTTTTCAGACCCATCAGGGAAAAAAAAAGATTATTATTATTATTAGTTATTTAATTAAAGTATCCAGGTTTCAAAAAATTATAAAATTAACTAAAAAAGTAAAAAAAATAAATAAAAATGGGATCTCTTCACGCGCCCCCAAGGGCAGTGAAGTACACTCATACTTGCCACATAAGCATTTTGTGTTTAATAGGTATATGTTTTGAACAATTTAAGTGTTCAATAGGTATAAGTCCTGGTTGAGGTGTCTAAGTGAATTCTGCGAACAACTTTAAGGGGCTTTGGATGACTTAAGCCTTTTTATTTCATATATTTAACATGTTTCATTCAATGTATCTATACATGGCAGTGATGCATATCTGATATGATTATTTCGTGTATCTAAGCATGTTGTTATATGTCTTTTATAGATGTTTAATATACATGTATCTAATATGATAAATAGTGTATCTGAAACTATCAAAAATGATTTCCTCTTAGCAAAAAAACAATAAATTACAATGTATCTAACTTAAAATTCATATTAACTACTTTAGAGAATTAACAGTGTATCTAACAGACCACTTCAATTATATGAGCTACTACCCGTCTCATGTATATGAACAACAAAAATAGATGTGTATTTGACGTAACAAAATGTATCTTATTATAAATAAAATTTAGAAACGATAATCAATAACATATCTAACAAGGTAAATGGTGTATCTGAAATATTAAATAGTTGTTTACTATCATGTATCTATTGGAATTGTTTGTCTATCTAAAGTACTTAAACAAAATATATCACAAGAAGCATTCATTAAGTTATAATGTATTTGAACAACATCTCAGATCAATCAATTTAGAGCATTTATATGAATGCTTAACATGGTGTTTATTCATTAAATTCAAAAATAGTTTACATCATGTATCTGAAGAAAAAAAGATATACAAAGTAATGTAAATAGCTTACATCATGTATTTGAAGAAAAAGAGATATACAAAACAATGTTTCATACATAAACTAATTGCATCTAAGACTAATCAAAACTTGTATTACAGAGAAAAAAATATGAATCAAACATTAATAGATATATCCGACTCAAAAGCTATTTCACCATAATGGATAAAATCCAAAATCATATTTACGTCTTTTTAATTTCATAAACTTCATTCTCATCTCATTTTGAATCTCAATTGGAGTCGAATTGTCTTCCACATTGTATCTGATCTCTAAAACATTGCGACTAATTTTATATCACACACTATATCTTGTCAGAAATACATTAGTACATAATTATAAGAGGTGAAACTAACAATCCTCTGTATAAAAACCATATCTTGTCTAGAGGTTCATTCTCCTCCCATAGAAACATGTTTTGCAAAGAAGGTCAGGTAATTGGAATAGGTCAAAAACTGAAGTAGATTTTCATATGTTTTTATGGTGATATTGACCATTATGAAAAGAAAAAATAATCAAACTCAAGAAACAAAAGAAGAATTGTTGCCAAGAAGAAGAAGTTTTCAATTAGAGAATTATTGTGGTTTTAAGATTTGTTAGAATTGATATGTTAATGAATCTGTAAATCAATTAGAGTTTTTAATTAAGCCTAAATTACTTCTTTATTTAAGGAAATTAGTTACAAACATTTAATCCAAAATATTAAAACATGTATCTCTTTAATTCAAACCGTCAGATACATGTATATGACGAGTAATGATACATGTATCCGACGGACAAAATATGGTATAGGATGTAATTATCAAAACTATCTTGAATCCTAGTAATTAGGTACTAAACTAGTGGGATTTATGTAGTTTGCGTATATTACATACTTTAAATATTGAACTCTCGTGATTTTTCATATGTTTATTTTTTATTTTTTTTTATTTTTCACCGTTAAAGTTCTAACCCCCCCGCCCGAACAATATTAACACAGCACCAAAAAGGATCTTTCTAGAGATTCACTTGTTTTATTAGCATTGTTGATTTGCAGTTCCGCCCGATAGAATGAATAAAAAGAGGTTTATTGATGATCGCACTACTCTTATATCCCTCCTAAACTATGAGGTTTTATTTGGACATGGCTTACGATTGATTCGATCTTTTTCTCAAATGCGGATGTAAGTGAATTGAGCATTTTCATAGTGTTTAGATAAAATAAAAAAATAATCTGAATTTTGACTTCTCATTGTGTTAGTTCATAATTTTATTGAATTTTTGGACCGATTTTATTTTGCCTTAAATTTATTCTCCACATCCAAAACAATTATGATGATGAATACTCATTGGCCTGTCATGACTGACGTCAGAATGAGTTTATTCCATGTTTAGTCGAGATTAACTCGTGGAATAATTTATCCCAAAACTATAGTAGAGTATTATTTTCATCTCACATTAAGGATGAAATAACAATCCCAAAATAACTTGTTTCCCATCCAAATGAACCGTAAATCTTATATTTTGGTCAATTCTCCTAACTTAAATATCATGCCTTAAAGAGAAGATTCAAACCAGTATGTCTCTACATGAATTATAATCACATTGTTGAAAAGATAAGAAAAAAATAAATAAAAAACCAATAGAGAAAATAAAATAATAAAAAGATACGACACATCATATCCAGCAAATTGAACATGAAAGGTGGGTCAAAAATAACTAACAAGACATGTCTCAACATGTGTCCTCAACTCAATAAATTGCCATATTTCCTTCTTTCTTTTTTCCAAAGATAATCTTTGACAAAAATGTTTTTGGATAGAATTTATCTTCTAACTATTGCTCAACCATTCATCCACAATATCAAATCAAGCAATGAGTAAAACCAATTATGACAGAGTGATAAATACACTTTCATTCTTATTTAATCAAAACTCTCGAGTTCAAATATTCAATAGTTATCTTTGTTTGAAAGCATTTCACCCCCTAATTCCTATGTTAAAAAATTCAAAAAAAATATGAACTTAGTCGGACCACAATTCAAATATCAAACATTGAGTGGAACCAAAAGAAAAACATCAAGAAATGCAGAATTTCCCACCATACAAAGGCTCCATCTAATCAAAGAAGTGCACATGTGGTTCTGATAGGAAGCGCTTTACTCTCGATATGAATTTTTTTACATGAATTTTAACTTAATCAAACCTTAATACTGATACCAAACACGAGTGTGTCCCACAAAATATCAAAAAATGTAAAACTCTCCACCATACAAAACTAACACAAGTATATTTAACAGAAAAAATGTAGGAATTGATGAAAGTCTTCATCTAATCAAGAAGAACACAATTCTAAACAAAGAATTCAATAATAGGAATTCACATATATCCAATCCAAAAGCCGAAGTAAATTGTGTAGCAGAAGAAATACACTCTGTACAAGAAAGAGCATAAACTCATACTAAATGATCTATAGTCTATACGATACGCAACATAAAGCAGTCGAGAGAGAGAGTTTAAGGATAACGCTTCCAAGCATTGTCCTCTCGGTTGTTCCTGAAGGCACAACATCCGATAGAGTAGACGATGATGAGGAAGACTAGGAAAATGATATTGAGCACAGCCACCCTCTTCCAGTCACTCTTGACGTTGTCTAGCAGCCCAGCTTTGCAGGATTGACAGCCATAGCACAATACTTTCGGGTCGCTCCTCCATATAGAACAGTCTGGATTGGTAGTGGATGAGGTCGATGAACTTGTCCAGTTTGTTGGGCTCACGTACTGGAAGTTACAGTCATTTGATGGCTTGCAGCAACCAGACTGCAAGATAGTTAACCGTGTCAGGGATATATAATAAGAAAACTATGTGAAACAAATTCAACGAGCCATGTGAACTCCCAATACACAAACACACACAAGCATATACGATTTCCCTCAGAAACTTATTTTTTTAAAAACAAAAGGCCGCAGGACGGGGGGTCACGTTAGAGGAACAAGAACAGAACATGTGCAAGTTGTACACTAGATTCAATCACACAATGTAATAAAACAGAACTATTGATATACTAAAAGCAACAATTACTAGTAGACACTAGCAAATTAAATTATAGCTGGAAGATACCATCTCAAAGAAAAGGCAAAAAGAATGATGATGCATTTTCACCTATGTTGCTCGGACTCCCCAAAAATGCCATGAGGTGTGTGGATCATTCAAAAGCAATGCCTTTTTGCAGGATCCAACACGGGTGTGGCAACATTTTTAGAGAGTCCAAGCAGAGCATAGATTTTTACGACCACAGCCTAATAGTGGCAGAGAAAGAAATTCCAACTAGGGGACTCAAAAAGTTACATAAATGTCACACCTAAGAGTTAACATGTAGTGGCGGAGAAAGAAATTTCAACTAGGGGACTCAAAAAGTTACATAAATGTTCCAACACGGGTGCAACGACATTTTTGAAGAGTCCAAGTAGAGTTACAACAACAGAGTGATAATGGGAGAGAGAAATTCCAACTAGGGGACTCAAAAAGTTGACATGTAGTTATATAATGTCAAAGGTATTCAAAAAATATATTTTTTTTCCTATTCGCGTAGTATAACTTTCCAACATGTGGCTCCACCACTGCAGTCTAATTAAGATGAATGCTTTAAGTATTTGCCTTTTTTACAAAAAGACTCAACCTTTAAGACAATATTTTCAAGCTTTTACTTTGAGGAAACAAAAAGGATCAACTCTTTTAACTCAAACCACATTTAGAAATGAATATTTAAAGGTATGAATACCTTTATACATAATGCCCCATTTTTTTTTAAAGAAAAACCTGTTCTGAAAAACTAAAAAGGTTTATCATCATTTTCACCAAACTGATTTAAATGATTGTAAAGGTGTAACCCTTTACACAAAAGCCCCATTATAAGCACTATCACCATAGAGTCAAAGTCCTAAAGCGAAAAAAAATTCATAACTAACTAGAGAAAAGTTTAAGTAGTTATTTGCATGACCTATACTCAAGACAAGCATAGGTCAGCTACCAAAACTATTTTGCTCATACTCTTAAAAAAAATATCAACGGGGCATGTCGGATACTGCAAAACTAGTGCAATTTAACATGGTGTGACAATAATTTCTGGAGAGTCCGAACAACATAGTCAAAAGTAGGTCCTTCCATTCAATTAAACAACAAAAATTTGAACAAAAGAAAATGAACAGATCCATTTGTAAGGACTGACTTAAACCCCTCCAAATTCATAAACAAATAATTAGATTTCATAAAAGCAAGACCAAAAGTTACCTCTTAGCTTATTCAAGAACATATATAGATCTAGAAAATAACAGATACCATAGAGAAGCACACAACATGAACAAAACAAAACCAGCAGCGACTATATACATGTAAAAATAACATTTTGACCTTACATATATAGTATGATATTCCGGCATCGGGGTCCATGGAGGAAAGATTTTCATCATCTACTATATACACGTAAACTTATTTTGACCTTATATATAAGGTGCAATACTCCGGTGAAGGGGTCCCCCCTAAGGCATGATTTTCATGTACAAAACAAAACCAGTGACAAGGCAGGATTTTCATCAAGGAGATTCATCATCTACTATATACACATAAACTTATTTTGACCATATATATACAGTGTGATATTCCTTCCCTAAGGCAAACAAAACTGGCGACGGAGATAGGATTTTCATCAAGGGTTTCATCATGTATTACATACACCATCTACTATATACATATAAAAGTAACATTTTGGCAAATCAAGTACACAATACAGACATACACATTAAAAACTCAAATCAAATATGTATATACCTGAAGAGCAGATAGATGTTCCCTGAAGAAATCATCAGCTTTAGTATTAGATCCTTGAATCAAGGTATCACAAATCTTACTATCCTGCAAACAACTATGAATTCTATTCCAATTCTTATCAACTCTTTTCTGCAACCAATTAGAATAATCCCCAAATCTATATTCCTTATACCCTTTACCAGAAATTTTTTCACCAGCACCCTTATTAGTCACCACAAAAGCAAAGATTGTGAAACAGAAAAGCAACAAAATCAACAAAAACATAACAAGTAGGTAAACCCAAAGTAACCAAGTCACTCTACAGCAAGATCCAATTATACCAGCCAATGAAACAAGCAATATAAAAACTCCTATTGCTATTACTGGCTTTTCAAGAAACCTCTCACACTCTGTATTTGCTTGTCTTGACAACCATATCCCTCCTCCTATAATTGGGATCGACAGCAAAAGGGTCACTATATTCAGAATCCCCACTAAATTGTTGCTACAACGCACCATTTTTCAAGGTTTTCGGCAAAATCAAGAGACACCCACAATAGAAAGATTCAAACTTTGAGCAAAACGAGACAGACCCACAACAGAAAGATTCGAAATTTGACGGTTTTGAGCAAAATCAAGGAATACCCACAAGAGAAAGACTCAAGAATAAGCAAAAACGAAAACAGACCCAGATGAGAAAACTGAATTTCAGAGAGAATAAGATGATTGTGGTGAAGTTATAGGTATATATATATATATATAAAATATGTAAAACTGGAGAAGTTATAGGTGAGATGGAGAAGAACACAGTGGGAAGGGAGAGAGGAAGTGGCTAAGAAGTTTACCAAGACGTGTAGCGCGTGGAATTAACTAATTTGGGGTCGGAAAGATCGGGTCGATGCACTAAGCTTTCGTTATACGATCAATATTAAAAAAATATTTAAAAAATCACAAGAGTTTATTATATGTAGTCTATATTCTGTATTTTCATAAGAAGTTTGTTTTTACAATCTCAAATTTGTAAATTTTTTTACACTTTATCAATTACGTTAAGATTTTTTATCGATGAGAAGTGTGGGTCCCACATTAGTTAGCAAACCGTAACCGTCAATTTTTTTTTTGTGTTACTTCGTGAATAAAAAGAACTATTGTTATGGAAAGAGAATAAAAAGTAAGAGGAAAAAATATCTTCAAATGAAAAAAATATGTATCTTCCTTCATCCACTTCTTTTAGTTATAACTGAGACGATTCGGATGGACGATATTAATTTTTATAAGATTATATAGTATTTATGATAGAGTAAAAAGACGTTAAATTACTTTAATTTTATAATTAGGTAAGTCGTGCATAAATTTATTAGCTTTTATATGTAGAAATATTGAGCTTTAATTCCGCCTTAAGCATGATCAATCTATAATCATAAATATTTTTCAATTGTGTTTCTTAATCTTTCAAATTTGCAACGAGACTTAAAAATTATTCCATAGACTCGCTTGGTTTCCTCATGAAAAATTTTCCACTCTTTCCTTTATTTTTATATCGAATTTTCAATTAATCATAAATCACAATCATCTCAATCTCTCATATTTATCTTTTAATAAGCTTCCAAAAGTAGCATGATTTTACACCATACCTACCGTTCTAATTAAATGGTCCTACAATATTATATTCTTTCATTAAAGTTTAAAATATCTTAAATTGCAATAATTTTCTTTAGACTAATGCATTTTTTCACTAGTGGTGAAGAAGTTTTCTTTGTTTATATTTTTCTAAATATATAAATGGTGAAGAAGTCTTGAAAGTTCCAAAATATCATTTTCATTACCCACGTAATTGAATTATTACGTATATGACTTGAAAAGGTCTTTAAGGATACAAAAAAAGAAAAATAATATAACAATTTTATAAGTGAAGTCTGAAGAATTGAGTAACGTGTACATAACTTCACTTTAACAAAAAGAGAAGTTATTTTCAGTAAATCTTCGAATTAAGTAATTTTGTCGAGAAGTTTACTATGTAAATAGGTCAGAAGAAAGAATTAATTTGACTTTCCTCATTGGAAATTCTGAAGTCATCAAGTAATAATAATAATAAAGGAGCAATTCGATACACTAAATTTTACGATTCAGAAAAATTATTTTTAATTTGTTTAAATCAATAACCTTCTAATCACACAACAATAAACGTTATCATTGCGATCAATATATTTTAATAATAGTGGTAGAAATATTTTATATGACAATAAAAATAATCCATATATAGGCCACACATAGGCAATGGGATATTTATAAAGTTTATATTAATGTTGACCAAATTTGGTATAGTACGCGTAACGTGTAAAATATGAAAGTTTCTTCAGTATTTTTTTTTTAACATAAGATACTAATAATGAACTTTCTTGGAATGTTCTTAAAAATATCAGTCATTAATTCATTCAATGTACTCTTCCTTTTTTATCATATTATATAATTTGGACTCATTTTCCTATTTTTAGAATAACGTTTTCAATAGAATTTTCTTGATTTACAGATTCGATATTTCTAATTAAATGTGTGATATTTCACCATTTTACCACAACTCACACATTTCTATTTTTCAGTTACTTTCAAACAAAAGCCACCTTGAAATTCCCACCTATATTTTTAAAAAAAAAACTGAAGATACTAAAAAAAAGTGAGAAAAAAAAATTCCATTGACTTGAGGGATATCACATGTATAACACAGCTTAGATAAACCTAATTCCTTAATTATTTTTTTTGGATTAAATGACAAAAGTACACTTATAATCCTAAAAAATATTCATTTTATTATTGTTTTGAATTTGACCAAGACAGCAAAGAGAAGAAAGATGTACTAAGTATTAATAAAAAAGTGTCTACTTATGTTTTTTTTTCATATTTAAATATACACATAAGTTAAGACCTACATAATTAACAAATAAATGAATTAAAATTAAGAATATTGCTTTTTAATTATGCCAACTAGACACTTGACCATGTTGATGAATACATATTCCAACAATTAAAAAGAAATCATGATACCTAAACCAATTTATGTATGACTAATTCTACAAAGTACGTATTATATCTCATGATTCCTGACGCACTTCATTGACTATTAAATCACACCCTTGGGTGCTTCCAACGTCAATTTTCACTATGGTGAAGTGATAATAACATAGGTAAAAAAAGGTCATGTATTCACAAGTGAAATCTGCTTAGCTCTTTCGTTAGTGTGTACACAGACATTACCCTTACCTTATAAAGGTAAAGGTTATTTCTGAAAGACCCTCGGCTCAAGTAAAGCAAAATTCAGCATATAATCAAATCCTCTTTCTTAATGAAAGAGCTATACTTATTCCCAACATGAGAGAAGAAAAAAACCATATCTTTAAACAGAATAAGAATGAATATCCATGAAATGAAAAACTGAGAAACTGTATAAAGCTCCCAAGGCTTTTTCAAGTGAAAATAACAAGTAGAAAGAAGTTTTCCTTATTGATCCCTTGAAAATTCAAACAAGAACAACATATCAATGCAAACAAATGCTTTCTTCATAATAACCAAAAGGATGCTGCAAATCTGATGGTTATTAATTAAAGAGGGCCTGGGAAAGTCCCGTTCTCCCTCTGCTCGTTCCACTTATCAACCTGCAGAAACAGGCGAGAATTAAGAAAACACGATATCCATGATGAGAAAAGATAAAGGAATTCGAAACATGACAAAACCAGCCATAGAAATTAGCTTAGTTTACCATCAAAGGTCGAACAGTAGGGGGTCGGAACAACATGACAAATGTCATATATAGGTTATGACATGAGATATCTACTTGTGACAAAATAAAGGAATAAAATCACTGGATCGTAAAACCATTAATTTAGATAAAAACACAACACGATAGAAGCAAGGGACTTGATGATGCCAGCTAGTTGGGACTGAGTCTTACTCACCATTGGTATAGTTGCACTAAATCCAATATTGTTTATAAGGAGTCGTTTTAATTTACTTGTGTAATCCATAAGCGGGGTCTGAAGAGGGTAGAGTATACACAGACCTTACCCCTTTACCTCGTGGAGGTAGAATCCTTTGTTTGCGTATAACAAATTATTTGGGTGGTGTTTTGATTTTAAAAAATCGAGAGTCCCTTACATATCCAAGTTGTAGATTATCATGTAAATTGAAATAGTTGACATCAAATTAGGAGGTAAAGGCATATGAATCCAAATGTGTTAAGAAAATTAAAAGGATTAGGAGTTAAAAATGACTGAGCATTCACATAGACAAATCACCAATCACATTATCTCTTTTTTCCCGGAAACTGGCTTTAGAATCACTTCCTGTGTAATACTTGTAGCACCACAGACATGCCCACAGACTTGATTGACAAATGATAAATGCACGAGACGGCTAATCGTCACCCGAAAGAGGAGATACCTAACACACAATCTGATAGTAATAGAGTGGATCACTGATCTGATGAAAAGCCTGGAACTATGGCATATCGTGAACGAGGATAGGATGTATTCACGGAGCATGTCATGACACACCTAATCACCTAGTCCTTCTCCCACATCAAGAAAAGATGGAGAAATGTGGTAGACCCTCAAAAAGCTGCTCAATATTCATGCACACAACCTAGATATCTCTTCTATTTGGCCAGATTTACGTCAATCTTCTGTGCCGATGACAAAATTCACCTAATGGCCACTAGCTGAAAGCTTGAGAAAACAGAAAACATAATAAAACTGAATGCAGAAGTGAGATCCCTGCAGCGTTTACACCATAGAGAACCTTTTTTTGCCCACACTGGTTTCCATAGAAAAGGTTGGTTTAGACTCACATACGTATTTAACACATCCATGTGTACTATTTGAAGAGATAAGGAAAAGTACTTTGGTCAGGCAGAGAATTCCGACTCAAGGATCATACGCAAATTCACAAAGTCATTGTCTATATTGAAGTGCCCTTTCAACTCAAATTATGGCTTAAACTTCTGTAAAATTTTCATAGGCAAGTAAAAAAAAATTGAGGAATGGAAGGGGTAATGCGAAAAAGCAAAGGGATGAACTACGACCCACCACAAATTAGAAGATACCTAATCACTTTAACTACACCAAAATACAATTTAATAAGCACATGACTCACCCATTCACCAGGGCAAAGTGCACGGTAGTATTTTGCGAATCTTTCACAGTCAGCAGCCTCATCACCCTTTGCAGCAACACACCTGAGGTTTGTGAAGAAGCAAGAGTTGGTAAAACAACCACAAATGACTACACCTCAAAGTAACAACTTCTGATGATCCACATATTGCAAGAACAATTCAAGTTCTTAAGGTTAGAAAAGGCAGTATCAAGTTAAATGATCTTCTAAAAGGTGACCAAAAATATTGGACGGACATTTTTTTCCTTTTTTTCAAAAGGTTGGACATGTAAATTAATAGACTTCATCAGATCTTGAACCAATTCCACCCCATACTTGACTAAATCCACCATTTCTTCTCTTTACCATTTTTCGGTTGGTGGATGGGAGGATGATAAGTGCGTCTTCACAGCAACAACAAAAAACCCAGTGCAGTCCCATCAGTGAGGTTTGGAGAGGGTAAAGTGTACGCAGACCTTTACCCTACCTCGAGGAGGTAGAGAGGTTGATCATGAACAACCTTCGCTTCGAGTAACGCACAATTAATTATGTCGTAAATTAATTCTTGTTTCATTGCAGAAAGGCTTGCATTAAGCAGGATTTCAAACCGCCTTAAGCACAATTTCAATATTGAGAGTTCAGTCCCTAGTTTAGCAGATGATTTTAATTTAGTGGACTAGCCTAGACCAAGCCTTTCATTGTTCTATTTCAGAGAAGAAATAAAGATCAATTCCCAAGTCTATTAAAGGGATTATTAATCCTTTAAACGCCATGCTTACACAGAAACTCAACACCACTATTCTTGAACAACTTGGAGCCGGGCCTTCTTTTCGCACTATTACGGATATGAAAATAATGGTCAAAAACTGATTCAATTGGCAACCAAGCAACAGAAGAAACAAGTCTACGAAGCACCAAATTCTGTAAAATGCATGGGAATTTACCTATGAAACTCAACGTAGCGAGTGAAACAGTGCCTAGTTTGGTTGGTTGTTGGGAACCGGAAATCAGCTGGGGCAGTCTTAAGTTCAATCTGAAAGGCACGCAGAGTTGAAGGCATAAACAAAACTGAATAACAAGTACCGAAGTAATCCAAGTGAAGTAAATACATTCACAAAGTTGCAGAAAATTCCTAAACACCTTAAAAAGAGAGCACTGCCACTTATCTTCCATTTTTAGTTACAATTTGTTTTTACCTTTTATCAATATAATACTTGCTGACTACAACAAGAATGGTAAAGTTCTCTATTTCTAACTGAAGCTTTCTGAATGACACAAACCAGAAGATCTAGACCAAACTGCAAGTTAAATTGAGAAACTTAATGTGACAGGTAAACATATTCACTTTACTTGGAGTGGAATCAGATTAAAGAAAAGAAAACATTCTAAAACCAAGAAAAATCTTTACCACGATGCTGAAAACATCACAGTAGAAACCTGAATTAACCGTGGTGCACTTGCGGGAAACTCCTTGCCGAGGGCCTGTGCACCCCCGGGATTAGTCGGGGCTCAAAGAGACTCGGACACCCGGTGCAAATCAAAAAAAAAAAAAAAAACATCACAGTAGTTTCTGGTAACATCATGTCACCCATCCTTTAAACGCAGTGACACTAAGCAACCTTGTTATCAAAAATACTGAGAGAAACTTAAGAAGTCATTTCCACAGACGAGCCTCACATAATCTCTATAGTAAAAACCTTGAACATGTTATCGACCTTAAGTGAATTGTTAACCTGATTACAAATTCGATCAACTTATCACAACCAACAACAACAACATACCCAATGTAATCCTACAAGTGAGGTATGGGGAGGTAGAGTGTGCGCAGACCTTATCCCTACCTTGGGTGGTAGAGAGGTTGTTTTCGATTAACTTAGTACCATCTCAGTGAAAAAGAAAAATACTTGAAGCGCGTTGGCTACAAACTAACAATTTCTAGAACTCATTTAAGCTGGAGATGAGACCTCACACCTCAAACATCAATCTACATTGCTGCTAAAGCTTAGTAATATTTCACAAAACTGCCAAAAAATTCTCTTCATTCAATCACAATCCAGCACTATAGTTGAATCCAATACCGTAATCCTTCAATTATACAACATCCAAATTTTTCAACTTTTTTCCCCTTCTAGTTTTTTTCTTCTTTTTTTATTTCTTCCAGGAAAAAAGGCTTAGATCAAAGACTACACCTTTCCAGAAACCAACTTTCATATTCATCCACAACTCATAAAACTAATAACCTCCACAAGCAATTCTTTAACAAAGAACTATCTCACCTTTACACACAAAAGAAAACTCACACATCTATAAAAATTTATCTAAGCACATACACAACAACCAGCAACACGGGTTCTACAGAGAACTGCATAGATTGCCAAAGAACCTACAGAAATTTTCTTTAGAAATCTGTTCTTTTATATCAACTCTATCATATATCACCATCTCACTAAAAGGGCAAAATACTCAAACCTTGTAGGCTACAAACTAACAATTTCTAGAACTCATTATGAGCCTTTGAGATGGAACCTCAAACATCAATATAAACTGCTGCTAGATCTTAGTACCAAATCGCAACAGGGCTGAGAATTCCTTGTTCTATCACCCAGAGGCGTATCCAGGAGGGGTCATTGGGTTCACATGAACCCATGCTCCCCTCCTGAAATCATTAATAGTAGTGTTATATTTTTTAAAAAAATATTAAATATAGATATGTGAATCCATAGTTGAAGTATCATACCGTGCGATTATGATTAGGTGCACCTCTCTAAGTGAGGTTAGAAATTTGAATCTTTTATTTATCTCATTTTATTTTCATTTCTAAAATTGAATAACACCTCTCCAAGTGGTTTGGATAGGTAGAAATAATTTTGGACCTACAATTTTAAAATTTTAATTATTTTTAGTGATAAGAACCTAAATGTTAAACCGATCAAATTTATATCTTAGATCGACCTTTTCGTAATAGTGCACCCATCATCTCAAAATTCTGGATACACCTCTGCTCTCACCATTAACATTCTAGTTGAATCCAATACTCCAATCCTTCCATTAAGCAACCTATTCATCCAAAATATTCAACCTTACCCCCTTCATGTTTTAGTTCTTTAGTTATTTCTCACATGAAAACGCTTAGATCAAAGACTTGGACTTTACACCTTTCCATACACCAATTTCCATATTCATCCACAACCTATAAAACCAATAACCTCTACAAGAGCAATTCTTTGACTTAAAAAAAACTAGAACTCACCTTACGCCCAAGGGTGAGACCTAGCGTTCAATGAAATAGGTTGAGAACCATGGGTCTAACGTCCAAATCTCCGCAGAGACAAAACACTAGACAATATCTTTCCATTTGTTCTAGCCTTGGTGGAAAAAATTACCTAGTTCCTAGTGGGAGGTGGCATGAATCCCATGGAATTAGTCAAGGTGCACGTAAGTTGGCCGAGACACCACGGTTATTAAAACAAAAAATCCCACATCTATACATATTTATCTAAACACACACACCAACCACTAGTCGAGGTGCGCGCAAGCTTGTCCAGACACCATAGTTATCACAAAAAAAAAATTCCCACACCTATACATATTTATCTAAGCACATACACATCAACCACAATAACCAACAACATGAATTCTACAGAAAAGCTGTACAGATCGCCAAAGAAAGCACAGAAATTTTCTATAAGAAATTTTTTTTGTTCTTTTATGTTTATTCTACCATATATCAATTAAATCCTTTGAAATCCATGAATAACTATAGAATCATCAAAAACGAATGAAAAAAACTTAGAAAAAGGGAAAATAAACAATTAAAACAAAATAAAACTAGGGTTTGTCTTTTCTTGGAAAATTTTTGCATTACCTCGGCCATGGCTGATGCAAATCAATGAGAGAAGAAGCTTCAAAATTGACTCAAAATGAAAAAAATTAGTGAATGGTTAATTATAAGTTTATAATTTTGGATCCGATTCATTTGGGTGTTATTTTCAAATTTTATTTCTCAATTTTTCTAAATCATTTTCTTTTCTTTTTTTGTTTCATTGACCAAAAAAGGTAATTTTTTTTATGTTGGAGAAACAAATAAATAAAAAATTAAGGGTCTTTTTCTTTCTCCTTGCATACCAATATTATTAATATTCTTTTTATAGTTTCTTTGCCCTTTGATTTTGATTACTATCTAACGTTTTGGATGCTCTGAATGTTATTGTTACGCTTTATCTATTATTTGTTATGTTTTCTTTTGTATTTTCTTTTTCAAATTGCTTTGGTATGAATTGCTTGAGTCAGGGTTTTCAGAAACAACTTATTTATCTCCACGAGGTAAGAATAATATATGTGTTTACTCTAATCTTTTTGGATCCTACTTGTGAAAATATATTTGATATGTTGTTGTTGTTGCCTTAGCATAGACAAAAAAATCGACATTTCGAAAACAACTAATAGAAGGTATGTTTTCCCTTAAAAGATCAAGTAGGAAAATTCAGAAAAGTGTGTGATGGCTTCCTTGGGTTGAACGATTTTGGTACAAGTAATAAAGGATAATAATCTCTTCATTAAAGGATAATACTCTCCATATAAAATACAAGATTATTTTCTGTTATTTTATCCGTTTGATTAGGTGTATTAGTACTAAAATAAAGAAATTAATTATTTATTCTGAGATCATTTATTCCACTATTTGTACTAAAATAATGAAATTAATTATTCATATGATCGAATATTACAATCAATGAAATAACTGTCTATCTAATCTCCATAACAAACAACCCTAAAAGAGTATAACTAAGATAATTGGACAATTTGGAATAGACGGGACATTGCATCATTAAAAATTGGTTATTATATTTTACCGATGTAGATTCAATTGAACCTCTTCACCATAAGTAGCTCCACCTCTATCTCTAGGAACCAACGAAGTGCATACAAATTAACCCGAATACATATCATTACTAAAAAATACTTGCAAATTAATTTTGAAGGGCCTTTGCATCGGGAATTCAACCACACATTTAAATAGAGAAGTATCATTTGCCACAACAACGATGACACACCTAGTGTAGTCCCACAAGAAGGATAGTGTATACCTAGCCTTAACCCTTCCTTGTGATTTGTGAAGGTAGAGAGGTCATTGCCAAAAGACTCTCGTCCCAAGTAACCGCATATAAAAAATAATATGAAAAGAAGTGCCCTTTACTAATAATCCATAAAACAAAAAATATTCCATGGACTAGAAAATGTGCAGGTAAACTAAGTTGACATACTGAAATGTACAATTCTCTAGTCTCATGAACTACTGTTTCAGCCCTGCAAATCTTACATTAGAGCTGTTAAAATTAAATTTGGATTAAAGCAAAACCGGTTGACATCTCGAAGATTCAACCTTTGCCAAGCAGACCAAAAATTACACAGCAGAAAATTCAGCTCCCGGCTTGTGGAGCATCATGACTTTCTCCCCATGCTACATTGCCATCAGTACTGGGGAGAGGTGGAGCTCCCGTTCCGCCCTGAGCACTTACAGCTACGCTACTGCCATATGGATACGTTGAGTCTCCCATAGCGCCAAGGGCTACCGGAATATGAGATCTCTGGTAACTGTCTACACGGGCCGGTAGATGCATAGGAGGAGCTGGATACATGGGATTTGAGTTCATGTAGGGGTGACCATAAGGATCAATACCTACGGAACATGAAAATACTCAGCATATATGATAAATAGATACAAGTGGAGTCTAGGGAGGGTAGTGTGTACGCAAACCTTACCCCTACCTTAAAAAGGTAGAGAGGTTGTTTCCAATAGACCCTCGGCTCAAAATGAACAATAGATAGTTAGATACAGAAAAGGAGCCCAAATTAGCATAATGTTGATGTGCCGAATATTAGCATACTGATTACCTTGAGCTCTTTTCTCGGTAATTACCACCTGAGCACGCAATCTCTCCGCTTCATTGGCCATGTCAATCAATTCTTTCTCCGTGAGTTTCATTTGCTCAACTTTCTCTATGTTTAAACCTTTTTCATACTGAAAGGTCTTGCTGCATGTTCCAATAAAGTAAAACAATCACGATTACGGAATCCAGAGAGTCATGCTTCACATGGCATGCAGTCATAAAGACATCTTATCAACATGGCAGGATCCAAATTCTATACCCTAACAATTCCAGGCAGTATAATATTTAAGTGAATTTTGGACGTTTACGCATAGGCGAATAGGTGTGACACCGTAATGACCGAGTCTGATCAAAACTTACAAGGTGAACCAAAAATATAATAGAGAAAGTTA
Organism: Solanum stenotomum; assembly: GCF_019186545.1. NCBI lineage: Eukaryota > Viridiplantae > Streptophyta > Magnoliopsida > Solanales > Solanaceae > Solanum > Solanum stenotomum. The sequence goes on from NC_064290.1 coordinate 53,106,747, forward strand.
TCTCAAACGACCTATAATCTCTCGAAATCATTGTGGACTTGGTTAAGAGCAAAGAGAAACAAAGGATCCATAAAAGCAATGACAGTTGATCATAAAGCTTTAGTTATTGTTGTTGCACTCACATTAGATCCGGTGTTTTCCACGAGTCCTCCTATTTGAGTTAGAAACTTGTACATTCAATAGGAGTAAGTGTAAGATTTAGAGAACCCTCTAGTTCTATAGAACCCATAATTAGTCTTAAAAGACAAAATATTTAATATTGGAATAAAATGCGTCTAAAAGAGCAACACAAATACGAAGAATTTGTAAAGCCAGCCCGACTAGTTTGGAAATGATGCATACTTGATTGATAGATAGCCATACATCAATGTTGCCAGACTCTCCAAAAATGATGCCGCACCCATGTCGGATTCTCCAAAAATACACTAGTTTTGGAGTATCCGGCACACAACCATTGAAATTTTTGAAGAGTCAACCAAGTCCATTCAAGGGTAATGGGTAGGGGAAGCTCTTTCAAGGGTAATTAATGCGTAAGGAATCTGTTCATGCTTCCACCTAAACAGCAAGTCAAGACAATTAAATAGTAGTGACCTGTGGTTTATTTTTCCTGGAGGAAGGTTGGTAAAAGAGACATGTTTCAACTTACCGCAGCTCCTGGTGTTCTTTCTTTAAGGAATCAAGTTCAGCATGCATCTCAGGTAGCTTCTTGACATCTGCATGAGCCTTTTCCAATTCCTGCATAACGTGATGTATTTTTCCGCTCAGTTCCATATTGGCTGATACCAAGCTTTGTGCTTCCAAATGGACCTCTTCCACATCTTTCCTCGTACTCTCAATGGTTCTAAGGTCCACCTCCATCTTGGCAATCTTGTCACGCAACAACCGGACCTGGATATCACTTTCTGTTTGAGTACTTCTTATATGTTCATCGAGTTTCAGTACCTCTCGCTGAGCAGCAGAAAGATCCTGCTTTAAGGCAACATATGTAGCTGCCAACCGATGATGGTCTCCAGCAAGGTGTTCTAGCTCTGCAGCCCTAGCAGCAAATCTGTTGTGCCGAAGCTCAGGAGGAGGAAATGGATCAATGCGGTGGCTGCCAGCAGCCAATTCTTCATGAAGCACCATTCCTGGAGCTTGTAGTGACCGTCCATATGATGCTGGTACTTGTCTTCTGGAAGCCATCTTTTCACCAGGCCCCAGAACTAAAAAGGGCGAATACTTGTTTTAAGGTTTCAATATTAGGAAGTATTTACCTGCTTTGGAGAGAAAATAAACTATGAGACTATTATTCTAAATAACTGCAGCTTACCAATTTAAGGCTAGGAGCTTAAGTTTCATACTATGAATCATAAATAATTGAGGATACAGGGTAAGCAATGCTAATTTGAGGAAGATCGACATCATAAACCAGCAGTGCAACCTTTTAACAGAGGGTAATAGGACGCCATATCAAAAAAGAAAACATAGGGTAATAGAACTAAAACAGTGCACTTCTTGGGTTGTGGAAAATTAAGCAGACGAAACTACATGTACTATTAATCACATCAGTTAAACAACGACAACATATCCCGTGTAATCCCATAACTGGGGTCTTGAGAGGGTAGAATGTTTGCAGACCTTACCCCTACCTTGGAAGGTAGAGAGGATGTTTCCAATTGACCCCTGGCTCAAGGAAAAGCATATCAAAGCAGATCGGAAAAAAAGTAACAGAAGTGAAGAGATCATGGCAAAATACTATACAAAACATTCTAAAAAAAGGAACATTAACTACACCAAAAAAGTGTGATAATCAAAATACAAGAGACAGTAGATAGTAATAGAAATTGATGGACAAGAAGCTACTTGAGAAATACCACAACTACTATGTATCACACCAGTTACATGTCTCCTAATTTAATTTATTTGAAAACCGAAAACGAGCATGACTAGGCAGGTAGGCACAAGCTGCAGCTAAGTGACGGAGAATCAGATAATGAGGTTAGTCATTCTGTAAACAATATGGTTTCTTCACAACCTTCAATTTTTTTATTGAGGGAGAGAAGAAGACAGATGTACAGTCACTTAGCGGCTCTTTCGGGATTACAAATAATAGGGAGCCCAGCGTGACGAAGGAACTTCAGCAACTTGCTAGCATATATACACAATGAGAAGAAAGACAGCTTTAATGTACTAATACCTGAGAGAATCATTTCTCTACTGGAATCGCTTCACTAAAATTAAATAAATATCCCTCTGGTCCAAAATAATTGATGTTTTAGGCTTGGGCACATGAATAATGAATTAGGAATTCACTTACTCCTAAAAACTAAGAAGGGTTTTGACTAAAATACCCTTAATTATGATTTTCTTTTATTTTTTGGTTGACATAATTATCATCGGGATTACAGGATTAGGAATGTATCGAGGACAAATTTGGGGAAAAGAATTGGTTATGTTAAACATCAATTATTTTGGACCAACTTTTAGAGGCTAAAACATCAATTATTTTTTACCGGAGGGAGTAATAACAATGGCATCGGGCATCCTTGGAAAACTTAGACCTACTTACATAGCTACAGAAACACCTTCCCGCGCTTTTTCTTCAACCTAGCAAACCCCAAACACTTGCACCGATTTCCTATTTCAAGAAACGAACAATTGAATTTGCATCAGAAATTCTTAAATTACTACCATTGCCTCCACGATGACTTTCCAAAAGAAAACACTCAACCCCACCAACTACACCCCCCCCCCCTTCCTGCGCTTTTTCTTCTTGCAGGTTGTTCATAACCTACCAATGCACCGGTTTCCTATTTCAAGAAACGAACAGACTTGCGCATCAGAAATTCCTAATTACTACCATTGCCTCCACAATGACTTTCCAAAAGAAAACTCAGGCCCAACAACTACAACAACCCCTTCCCGCGCTTTTTCTTCGTGCAGGCTATTCATAACCTAGCAACCGCCAAACACTTGCACTGATTTCCTATTTCAAGAAACAAACAAACTGAATGTGCATCAGAAATTCTTAAAATTACTACCATTGCCTCCGCAACAACTTTCCAAAAGGAAACACTGAACCCGACCAACTAAAACAACCCATTCCCGCGCTTTTTTTTCCTACCGGCTGTTCATAACCTACCAACCCCCAAACACTTGGACCGATTTCCAATTTCAAGAAACAACAAACTGAATGTACATCAGAATCTTAAATTACTACCACTGCCTCCACGATGACTTTTCAAAAATAAACACTCAACCCCCCAACTACAACCCTTCCTTCCTGCGCTTTTTCTTCCTGCTGGTTATTCATAACCTAGCATCCCCAAAACACTTGCACCGATTTCCTATTTCAAGAAACAAACACTGAGTGTGCATCAGAATCTTAAATTACTACCATTGCCTCCATGATGGCTTTCCAAAAGAAAATACCCAACCCCACCAACTACAACAACACACACACAACCACACCTTTATTTTTCTTCTTGCGGGCTGTTCATAACCTATCAACCCCCAAACACAGATACAAACCTTTTCAGGGACACCCTACTGATTTATGGAGTCGTTGAGTACCATTAGGTCTCAGGTTCAAATCCCAACAAAGCCAAAAAAACAGTATGTGATTTGTACCTATCCATTCTAACTCCTTGACAGACAGAGTACAAACTCAAGCTAACCCCAACACCCCAGTCATCCAAAAAACAAATCTTTTCAGGATAAAAACCTAAAAGGGTCAATGCAAAACAGATAAACACAACAAAAGATCAAGAAAATCAAAGAGGGGCATAAACAAATAAACAAAACTATACATCCCTACTCAATCAATGACATAAAAAAAAAAAAGATGTAACATTTCAACATAAACACAATCACTTCTTTTAATCAGTAAACAAGAAAACAATTTCATCTCCCTGATAAAAACAAAACCCAAATCAACAAGAACAGACTAAAACAAGAAAAAGAAATGAAAAAACTTAGTTCTTCAACAATGGCTGGACAAATTAAGATTTTTTTCATCAAATTAAAACATACCCATAAGAAGAAAAGAGAAAAAGATCATACCTTTGTACTAATAACAGCCCATTAAGGAAAAAATTTCTATCAGAGAAGCAAAATTGCGAAGGGTATAGAGGCATTCAAGGGTTGTGTTGTTTCACTTGAAGAAGAAAAAATTGTCACAATAAGCTTGTAGTCATTTATAGGAACTTTTTGAAGTTTGCACTTTTAGTCCCTTAGATATGGATAAATTCCAATTCCCTCGAGGGTCATTTGGGATGGTATATAAGAATAATATTGAAAAATAGAGTTATACTGGTATTAATTTTTATTGATGTTATATTAAATGAATAGAATATATTAGAATAAGAATAGAATTGAATAGGATGTATTAGTAGACGTTTGGTCATAAAAATGAAATACGTGATCATTTTATTTGAACTTTTTTAAGTTGGAGTCGAAGATGAAGGTTATAATTTTTGTGACAATTCATAATTTATCCTTTTTCTTTGTAAGATTCCATATATGCTTCAGTATAGCTACTTTATTGCACACATACATATTAGTCACATTTAGTCCATCAGCTACATATTAAAAGTGAAAACAGATATTTGGATATTTTCATAACGAAACACTAACTTTTAAATAAAGTAAAAAAAATGTAAATAATTTCCATGATTTACTATATATAAGAATAGGACCAAATAGGATGCATGTGTTAGTTATTAGTAAATTAAAAAGACGATCAAATAAGAGATTAAATAATACTATCAAAATTATTATTTTTTTGCTAAAATAAACTAATTAAATTGCACTTTAAAGCAAAAGATGAACTAAATAATTTGTCTTTTAAAGCAAGTAAATAATGAAAAAAAATCTATATTTCTAAAGAACTTAAAGTTGAAAACTCTTTAAGAATTTTGTATAATGTGAAATATTGACACATGAGTGTTCCATATAACTTCATAATCATATAAAGAAAAAAACTTATATTAAAAGATAATTTTAAAAAATCCACAAAGGCATTCTTTTTTTTTTTTTCAATCAAAGAAGCATTCAAATATACAATAGGCTTTTCATATTTGTCCATTGTTTAGAACTTGAAGGAAAGGTAAGTATTCAATCATTTATAATTTGAAATTTTGAATTTGAGACTTGTTGGATATGAAATTATCTTTATTAGCGAGCGTTTTATTCTTAATGTAAGAATCAATAGAAAGTATTTTGTTGTTCCTCTCTAGATAAGATAAGAAGCAAGAACGCGTTATCACCTACAATTTTTTTTTCTGTTAGAGACTTTCACGAAACGAAAAGGGTTGTCATCGTGGTGTGCTTCATTTATGTTGCATAGATTTATATGTCGAACCTGCATGTGGCTCATCCGCGATAACTCTTCGAATTACTAAGTGAACCCTTTCAAAAAATTTAGATACAGATTCATATTTAATTGTATTCCGCACATTGGGCGAGAAAGAAAGAAAAAAAAAAGAGAGTTGAAGGCAAGGAAGGGATATTGTGTGTTCCTGTTTGGTGGGTCAAAATAAACAATTATATATATAAAAAATATATTTAGATCATTTTCATTAAGTGCTCTCATCCCAAAATTTTGTTCTTTTTTCTAAAAATAACAATTTCATTTCCCTGTATCTTTCTTTCTCCAGTAATTCACCACAAAAAAAAAAATTATTTATCATGTATCCATGTCTCCAATATTTCACCATCCAAAAGAGTTTAACGTCGACAAGATAAGTAATGAATTTTTATTATCGAAAGATACGAGAAATAATCAAAGCATCAGTCTCAACATCAACATAAAATCAATGCCCAATTTCACATTAAGTTTTGTTTTTGGAGATTCAACAGTTGATACTGGCAATAGTGATTTTATTTCCACTTTATTCAAAGCAAATCATCCACCTTATGGTAAGGATTATTATAACCATATCCCAATAGGTACATTTTATCCAAGTCACTTTGAAAGAATTTTTTATTGATTGGAAGATGATTTTACATCAACAAGTATGGCTAAGCATAAATATCCACTTCAATTCTATTCTAACGGATTGAATATCTTTTATAAGAAATCGAAGGAATATTTTTTCTCAGAAATCCCCAACGAAATATACAAACTATTCCTTCCTTTCTATCGAAGTGACTTAGACAAATCTTTTGTGTCGATAAACTCAGACCAATCAATCTGATCAATCGAACACTACTTGAAAATGGCTCTTCTAGCTCATTTTGCTGCTCTCTCATGATGTCAAAATTACAATCACTGTTTTTCTCTCTATCAAAAAAAATATAGTTGTATAGTTCCTTAGTCAAGATTATACAACAATTCTGCTATATCCACCATGAAATTGGTCCTAGACCATCAGCATCAAGAGATCCCTAGCAATATACAAACAAAAAAAAACAGAATTTCAATTTTAAAGTTAATAAAATAAGACTAGAGAAATAAGAATAACAGAGGAGAATTTTTCAAACACACCAAAATGCAAGATTAACATAAAAAAGGGACAAAAAGCTCATTTCAACCTTGCAAAGAAAAGAAAAAAAAAAGGGCATGAATGGCATTATCTACCAAGGATCATTGATATGAGATTACAAGGTTTTGGGTCCGACCTTAAGCGAGCACCCTCGAAAGTAAAAAGGAAGTCACCAACCTAGGCCATGAGCCTTCTTGATTGTCCATTGATACTGTCCAGGTAATTATCTCATATGAGATTACTAGGTGTCGACAGTCACTCCTAATCTTTCCATTAGAGTTCTCACTATTACATGATGTTTAGGTAACCTTTTCAGAAGTTTCAATTTGCACCCAAGGGTGTGGCCTCGAGACATGAGACAACTCTAAGATCTCTAGAAAATGGGTGCACCACTAAAAAAGAAAAAGGAAAAGATAATATTATTCCAATTATAGAAAATATATACATAAAATATCTAATTTTACGAAGCGGCCATTGGTTTTCATGCCTTTTACTAAAGCCTATAAATTCACCCATGCTCAAGACCCAAGAAGTCTTCAAATCCAAACAGACACACAAAAAAAAAATTTTAAAAATAGGTGATCTCTTTCTATCTGCATGAGCCTTGATAGTGAAGTTATCTGGTAGCTATATTGGTGGGAGGTAGTAGGTAATCGATGAAATAACCGAAGCGCACAACTTGGCCCCAACACCGCCATTATTAAAAAAAGTTCCAGTTTGAGTCATGAATACCACACAACGTTTAAAGGACCTGCTCCATAGGAATTTTAATTCCCCTGTCAACTAATTGAAAATAATCATTCCATTTTTACCTCGATTTCAAGATATAGCTACTTAGTGTGACCAAATGCTACAGATAAACAACATTGTTTCATCTAAAATTCCAAGATTAAATCCTCTGAAGTTTAAATTTTTGCAAGACATGTTCCTTTATAATATGTGTGGCTCAATTATATCAATTTAACGGTGGGAAACAAAAAAAATAGTATACAACAGGAATGAAGTTAAGAATTGACATACCTTTATGACCATTGGTGCAAATGGCTTTGAATCTTTATCTTGCTCAAGAGGCATTGATGGATAACTAACATTATGGACTTGGAACCTAATCTGCAGTTTATACAATCGTCAAAATTTTAACATACATCATTTGACAAAATGGTGCAACATTAGCAAAATTGTTCGGTCTAACAACCTCATCTACGCCATCAATAGGATAATCTAGTTCATCAAACTTCCATATCCACCTAACTTGGTTCCTGAAATGGACAATAAAACCATATGCAAAGAAACTTAAGATGTATGATTCAGAAAGACCAACCAGTACATGAGATCCCACCACAAAATTAGACGTTGCGACAAAAAATACTTACTTGTTTTCAGGATCAGGCTCAGAACGTGATGGATCTGGCAATAGAGGTGCGGGTACATAAATGTCATCGAAAAATCCAAGTGACACTGTCAAGCGCAAAACAGAACAAACATTAAGATGCCTTTTCTAAAAGATTTGGGATGTGAAGAATATCTAGAATGAGAATATCTCACTTCATAAACTACATATTTAAAATCATAAAGAAACGGTATAATGTATAAACGGACAGTCAAATTTGGCCTCAACTGGCAGGTAAGCACTTCAACTTTGAGAGTGCACATCTAGACAACTCAACTTGGTCTCAAATGGCAACTAAACATTCCAACTAGTCCCCACTGCGTCTCGTGGACACGCTATGATGACGTGTCACATAAATTTTGTAAGTTGGATTGTTCGACTAACACAGTGGAGACAAGTTGAGGTGTCTAGGTGTGCTCAAGTGTTTGTTTATGTATTACGCCTTAAGAAACTATGAACCATACATCCTTCAATATGGTTTGCATGGTTCAACAACTAATAGTTTCCAGTGCTAGATAGTTCTCTTGCAGATTGTAATACTTGGCTAAATATGTCTCACAACATATATGACAGGATATTAGATGAGAATAAATTGTAAGCATTCTGCAAGGCTTACAGCGCAAACCCTCTGCCTTGGACTCTTTGAGTTTAGCAGTTATTACTTCTCCTACAAATGGGCGAAACACTATCAGTCTAAACTTGACCTGCAAGACACCATGATTTTTCTGTATTAATGAACATGTTATCACAGAAGATACTACAAACAATAGAAAGCAGATTGATGATAGCCTGCAGTCACATGATACATTTAATACCACCGAAATGCTAGTCCAGAACTAGCTCATAAACTATAGAACTATTACGGAACTTCTTGCAACTAAGAACATCATATTAGCATGCCAAAGATGTCATTGGAACTCGTAAGTGCATTGCTGTAAGTAGGATCTCACAACTGCTTCTTCAAATGCCAATACACTCGAAAGCCTAATTGGTCTTTTATCAAGATGAGTATTTGTCCCTTACCAATTTTAAGGCACAGGATGAAACCATTAGCTACTGATTCAGCTTTGCTCGTATAGCTAACTGATTAAGTTGATATTTTTTTTGTAAGCTATATTTCTGAAGGACTTGTTCCATGTTACCCTTGCAGGGTTGTATATGCTCTCTATATTTTTAGATGGCGTTGCACCCCCTTCATGCAAAACTATTGGATATTTCTAACTCTGACCTTGAAGGAAAAAATCAATATTACGGAAAATAGTTGACACATAAGTGTCTTTGGTTATTGTGTTGTCATGCCAGGATTCATCATTATTCCTCTAATTGAAAGGTTTCTGTTGTAGGCAAAAACAAGGATGTTGAGCACTTTTTCTTAATCAATGAGATATCAGATCTTCATATCGATCATATCAAGGAAGGTAGTAACAGATTTATTGAAGACCAAAGATACTTGCACTTATCCACATCTCTTATTCTTTAAAAATTTGAGGGGTAATTTAGCTTCTTCATTTTAATATTTTTGGTTGGATCAGTGAAGGGGGAAGATATAATTTAGAATGAAGTTGTGTCGCTTTGCATCCCTGCCCAGGAATGAGATCCACATAATCACAAATTCATATTCAGAGCAAGGAAAAAGTGCAAATACAATACCTGGTACGGGGCAGTGATACTCATAAAGCGAGAGAACATATCAATTGAAATCATTTTATGTCAAAAGAAAACAGTTTCAACGAGCGGGTTTGGAAAATGGGAATCTCTCATGAGGGACGATGATACATGTTTGTAGAATCCATTCAAGTTAAACTAAATATGATTAACTGCAGCAACAAGTAGAATACCGTATATGTGGAGGCACCTTCACTTGGATAGATAAAACCATCATCTATGGAGCGAATATCGTAAATAGATATGATGAGGCCCAAATTTGCAATAACCTTAGCATCGTGTCCAAAAGTTAGTGTCTTGTAATAATGCCAAATCTTTTTCAGTTGGGAAATGGATTGAAAACAGTAATGCAGCCTCAAAAGAGAAGAAGAAAATGAACCTTATCCACGAAGAGACCCTCAAGCTCTCCTTTGATTGCTTCATTAAGTGGAAGGTTTAGGAGATGAGGTGGCAACCTCAGTTTGTGTTCTATTTCACTCAGATAAAACATGCCTCCTTAAATCTGAGGCAAGATACACACCAAAAAGATTTATCAAGTTCTGCACAAAAATACACACTTGCGAAAAGTCTAAATTTGGTAGACTTGCAAAACAATGACTACAAGATATGGCTCCTTATCCCATGTGGGTCTTTTTAATCTATAGCAAGTTCATTTTTTTCTTTTTGCTATCAGCGCGGATCCATGCAGTACCCCATCAAAGAAAATTCTTAGCCTGGGTTGTCACACCCCCAATGTCTTGATTAAATATTGCAATCAAACTAAATAAGGAACTTAACTTCAAAACATCTAGAAAGCTAACCCAGTCACGAGCCTCTAACTAAAATCTGAATAAATGAACCTGGGGCATCTCCCAAGAATAATGAAAATATCTAAAAGTAAAAAATGGGGAAAAATCTGCTACCACTGGTATGAATCAACAGACCCTGTCACTGCCCGTAGACATGTGCTTCTTCTCAACACCTGCCACATGACATGACATGCTTAAACGAGCTAAGTATCACTGGACTGAAGGATACCCAGTAAGTCCCATAAGCTACCTCCTAAGAAGACAGGGCAAGACCTTCTGGGATAAACATACCACGAAGAAAATGCATCCACAGAAAGCATGTAAACAATTCAAGATCTGAAACTGATAATAGACTCAAAACTGAAACTGTAAGCTGAACATGTAAGCAGACAACTGAAACTAGAACTTTAAGGTAATAGCTAAACTGTAATAGAAACTGAGATACACATTGTGACCCTACGTACATGAGATCGAGCAACACACATGGGGGAGTGTCAGCCTATCGCCCCATTAAACAATGGCCCCTACGAACATACTACATAGGGCAGCTAACCCTGGCCCTCATTCTCTCCGTTCTAAAATTTCTCATGCTTCTCATATGCATTAACAAGAGCATTAAGTATTCGTATATAGGACTATGGAGCAGTTTCACCTTGTATTTAGCAAGGTTAACAACAGAAATAAAAAATATCACCAGGTCCTCTAATTACGACAAGACTAACACAGTTGAACAAGCTACTGAACATATTTGATGGCAATATTAAAAGTTAAAAATCAAGCATAGACAGCTCTATAAGAATATGAAAAGTGCTCATATACCTTTAGCCACCATTTTTAAGGAAAAAACAAGCATCAATCAATAGGACACCAAAAAAAGGTGATCTTTATACATAATTCAAAATATTCCAAAGTGTTCCTTGAGCCGAGGGTCTCTCAGAAACAGTAAGTTCAGAAATCATAAACTTCAAACTCTGACTCCGTCTCTGATAGTACAACAGCTCAATTAATACATTAGTTCCCCTAATCCTTAAAAACATGAATTGCCAGTTGACGATAAATCAAACAATACCTCTAAACTTCAGCGCAGACGGCCACGGCAAGTGTTGACTGATAGCGGCGGCGGCGAGAGGTTCCGGCGACGGCGAGAGGCTCAGCGGCGTTCAGTTCTTCTCTTACCAGCGGTCTTCAGTTAAGGTTTTGAAAATTTTGAATTAGGGATTTGTTTATTACTCAATTTTTAATATTCAAAAATATCAAAAAATAAAATTAAATTAAACGACATTGAATTTAATATAGTAAGTTATAAATAAAAATTAAAAAATAGAAATGTGTATTAATTAATTATAATTTAATAATGATAACAATTTATGAAAAAATTATATGTAGTGTTTTTATTGAATTGATGCAAATATCACATATTATATTATATTGGTGGTAATTAGAGTATACAAGAATAATTGCATCCAAAAGTAATAATAAGTCTTCATGCTTAAAAATTAATATGAATATTTATTTAGACAAATATGAAAATGAGTTTTGATTTTTATTCAAATCCGATGAAAAAAATGAGATTACTTTATATGGATTTATAAGAAATGATTTTGATTTAGTTCATGGCCTATTAGAGGTAAAATGCGCTTAGATAGAATCTTCACAAATAAAAAAATTCATTTAATTTAGTAAAGATTGTGGCATTACTTCTTCGGCTCGAACCAAGTAGCCCCTTAAATAGGAAGCAAAATGGCTCTTCGTAATTTGAAGAAAGGGAGAAAAAAAAGGATTCTTTCATTCGTATGAATATTTATTCAATCACATAATCTAAACTCCTAAAATATAATTTAAACTCCTAAAACATGATATCTTGAAAATTTTCTATTTGATTATATTTGGAGATCCAATTAATTGAGATTTTTCTAATTGAATCACACAAGCTAAGCTCCTAAGATATAACATCTTGAAATTGTCTATTTGATTCTACTCAAAGGTTCAATAAATTGAGATTTTTCTAACGATATAAGAAAATGCTATTATCATATTGACTTTCTATCCTTTTCATGAACACAAAAATATTACTCCATATTCAATTTGATAACGATTGAATGACATTGTTTCTTCTATCCAAACAAAGAAATCCCTTAGATATGATGTAAAATGACTCTCGTTCTATCACAGGCTCAATAAACTAAGAACAATATTTACACTCTCTCTTTGGTCCACGAAAACAAGGGAAATTTCCCATCATTTCCCTTTCCTTTTAAGTTTCTTATTGTAACATCTCGCAATTTGAAATAGCTAGGAAGAAGCTAAGAATTTGAAATAGTCATTTTTGGAAATAGTGACAAATCTGGAAATTTGTTTAAATAAGTTAAAGTGAGTTTTTGGTCAACTTCAAACGATCATAACTCCTAGATCAGAATGAGATAGGTGTAGTTCCAGATATGGTTGGAAAGCTCTTGGAATGATCTTTCCAACGCCGCCAAGTTTGCGCGATTCTGAGTTCGTATGAGTAAGTTATGCCCTTTGGAAGTTGGGCAGTTGGATTAAGGAAATGTCCAATCCGAAATTTCAAGGGGTATTTTAGTTGTTTCACTGCCCTATAATTTTAATCCGTTTTTAGGAGTTTAATATGGGTCAAATCAGATTTTAGTCAGTTTTAGAATTTGGGATTTCACGTTAGGGCTTGGAGGAGAGGAGAAAAGAGAAGAACGTTCAAGATTCGTCGATTTCGTCAAGGATAGCTTGTGGATTTCGTCAGAGTGATCCCTAAAACGGTATGTGAGATCACATAGCGTTGGGTTAGTACACCCACGCGCCAATCATGATTCAATTCAGCGAAATATGTGTGATTGAAAGTAAATCCTTTGAGTTCTTGATGAAATTCGTTCGAATTCTTGTGGGTTGTTTTGTTGAAGTTTCTTGCGATTTGATTCATGTTTTCGGGTGTAATTTCGGTTTGAATCTATCATTTATTGAGGGTATAAATGATCCTAAGTGTTTGGGGAAAGAACCATTGAAGTTTAGAGGGTTTAGAATTGAAAAACAGAAAAGAAAAGTCGTCAAACACCTGGGGAAGGAGGTAGGGCGTCACACCAGCCAGCGCCCCCCCAAAGCAGTCCCTGAATGTTGAGTCTTGGGGCGCCGCGCCAGCCAAAGCTCCCTAACTTGGTCTTTGAATCTCAAGGGTTGGCACCCCGCGCCTCTCAGAGCGCCAGGGACGCCAGTTCTTCCCATTTTTCCCCTACTTTTCGTACTAGTTCCTTAGCAATGTACCTATGTTTTCTAGTTGATTCCAACACTCTAAGGTACATCTAAACATCATAAAATCATCCATAAACATGAGATCATGAACCTTGAATCCATAATTCAATTCAAGGAAAGTTAGAATCAAAGTCAAAAGAAGTTAAGAATCAAGTCTAGAAGTTAAGAAGCAAGTCAAAACAAAGTTTATAAAGTTTTTCAAAAGTCTTTAACGAATGTTTTAACTTTGTTTTAAGACTTAAGTTTCAAATTGAGCAAAGAGTAAAGAGTTGAGTTCATTTCTAAAAAGTTATAAGGGAACTAAGTATTCCCAAAGAGTTTATAAATGTTTTCACATTTAAGCAAGAAAAGGGAACATCGATTCCAAGAGAGCTTTTAAGCTAAGTTTTGAGTAATTATCTCAAACCAAAGAAAGAAGTATGTTTTTAAACATAAAGAGCTAGTATCATATTTTGGGAGTAGTATTGTGCACCGAATTGGGGGCTAGCATGAGTTCAGATATCTCACGTCTCCATAAAACCATGTAGCCACCATGGGTAGAAAAGGGTCATACTTTTTAGATGAACCTTTTTCACAATAGACTAGTGGATCCACTTAGTAGTTCATGTCCTATACCTCTGACTGGGTATAGGATGCGCTGGCAGCGTGAGGTAGATCGTTGTATCATCACTATATCTCTTATGTGATAGTTGTCGGTTAGAGAAACTCCCACAGAAGTTATTGTATTTTTATATGCATCAGTTTATTGTATTTTTACATACATTTCAGAGTTATGTTGTATCCTTGTATATACACAGAGTTGACATCATGTTTTTGAACAGTTTTTCTTCATATTGCACTTGTTTTAAACTGCTTTATATTGAAATGAGTTCAGTTAAGTATTCATGAGTTGAAAAGAGCCAATGTAAGTGTTTCTTTCAGATTTCCCTTTCAAGCCTATGTTGTTTTAACATTCCAACTCGCATACTCGTACATTCAATGTACTGATGCCAGTTAGTCTGCATCGTCTTATGATGCAGACACAGGTAACTAGGATCAGCATTTCAACGCACCGTTGATCCAGTGAGCAGTTCAGAGTCAGTCGGTGAGCCTCCTTGCATTCCGAAGGATCTATTTTCATTGTTTTCTAGTTAGTTCATTAGGATGTTGTGGGGTTGTCCCAACATCCATCTCAGTTGTTTTAGAGGCTTCACAGACAGTCAGATGTTAGTCCTTTGAGTCTTTTCATTATCATTTCTTATTGTTAAGACTTGGGTTGCCACTTTTGGCCAAGTTGAATGTTTAACCTTTGAAACATTCTCAGTTATTTTATTATTCAGTTCAGTTAAGTGTTATTGATCATTATAAGTATGAATATTGTCTTCCGCTGAGTTAAGTAAGCCAAGCCAAGGGTTCGCTTGGGGCCAACAATGGTCTTCGAGTGCCAATCTCGCCCAGGATGTAGGCTCGGGGCGTGACACTTATTTTCTAGTCTTTTCCAAACAATCAATTCCCACCTAAGTTGTTTGGTTTGGGTTGGATTGGGTGGGGGCTTGAGTTAGAAAGATACAAAATTGTTGAAGTTGATGATATGTATATACAAAAATTAAGGTATATAGAATTTTACGTAAATGATATCAATTATTGTCAGAATTTGGTTTATACGTAAATACAAGTCTATTGCTATAATAATTCTTCAATACAGATAGTTCAATTATATGAACATGTAGCAACTTTTCATCAGTTAAATCTTGATTTTGTATTGTAACTAGATTTTGTTGCCCGTGCTATGCACGGGCCCAATAACATAAATGGTATGTTTTGGGGCTAATAACGAAGTTTTCGAAGCAATTGTTTGCGTGGATAAAGGAATAAGTTTTTTTATCACAAACTTATACTTTCTTTGACGCTATTCAAGGCACAATAAGACTACCCACATACAACATTTTTGAACAATTTTATGTTGTCAATTATCACGATTTAATTTTAAAAATCAGTCAATTTTTTTCTGTTTTTTTAATAAATATTTTAAGTTGTCAATTATCACGATTTATTGTATTTTATACATAATTTTTAACGATAGATTAATTTCAAGAATCAATAGAATTTTTTTTAAATGTATTTATTTTTGAAATATTTTATGTTGTCAATTATCATGATTTATAGTATTTTTACGATAGATTAACTTTAAGAATCAATGGAATTTTTTGTATCTTTTTCAAAACATATTTTATGTTGTCAATTATCATGATTTATAGTATTTTTACGCAATTTTTAAATATAAAAAATTTAAAAAAATAAGACAAATAAATTAAAATGGACCCAATATATGTTATTTTTGTTGTCTCAATTTATGTGACACAAATGAAATTTGGAGAGTCATTGAATATTATATATTATACTTGGGCATAAACTCTCTTACGCACGGGCCCAATAACTATTATTTTTTGTCCTAATGTATGTGACACAGATAAAATATAGTGAGTTATTTAAATTTAATATGATTTTTAAATATTTTAAGTTGTTAATAATGTAATTTATAATATTTTTACGTAATTTGTAAATACTTAATATATATTACTCCACTTGTCTCAATGTATGTAGCATAGATAAAATTTCAAGAGTTAATCAAATGTTGTTAATTGTTAAGATTTACAATACATTTTACGTAGTTTTCAGTAATTTGACAT